>NC_084514.1:6467500-6650000 GCF_024500385.1 Phyllopteryx taeniolatus | reverse complement strand
TTTATAAATTAGCAGAAACATTAACCTTTCCGCTGATTGTAACACGTTCCGAGGGAGGCAAATTAACTTAGCGTTTGTTCGTATCACTGTTTTTAAGAGTTCACGAGGGGGAGGAAATAAAGTGAGGGGATGGAGGAGATGATTTGATGTTTGCGTGATGACTGTGACATTGTCTGCGAGGTGCGCAGCAGGTTAAGCGTCATATAATTGCAGTCGCGCTCTCATTTCTTTCTTTAAACAAAACATGCAATAAAGTGTCCGCTTCCTGTTGTCACCTCATCACACTGCAGTGTATGAAAAAGTCTACACACCCCTGTTCAAATTTTGGGATGTAGAAAATTAAAGGAATAATATTCATTTCAAAATGTTTTCCACCATAATATGAGCAAAACCTGTGCAAGTCAATAAAAAAAGAAAAGAAAAGAAATATAAGTAATATATATGTGTTTAACCGGGACCTACTAGAACAGCTGAACTTTATTTGGTGTTAATCAGAGGCAATTTAAATGGTGGCAGGTGTGTGCTACCTCCCATTTAACATGGGTTTGAACAGGGTTGCTTAATTCTGAACACAGCCACATCCCTGATATAAGACGGTGGGCACACTTGTGCAAACACATGATCGCAGTTAATTTTACTTCCCCTCTCGAAAACATTTATTATTTCATATAGAGTATATGTCCACGTTATGGCATTACATGCTTGTTTTTAATAGTCTTCCTGTATTGTTTTGTAAGGGCCGGGAAAAAAAGATACATCAAGTTGAAGTATATATTTTCTAAAAACATTTCCCACTTATATTAATGCAAAGTGCAAATGTGCACCTTTCAAAACGGGTGAAAAGTCTCAAAATAGGATGTGAACAGCTTGTTGCAAAGCGTGTTTTGCGTCTATTAGGCTAATGAGAGGAAAGCACACAGATGGTGTTGTTTCACAAACTCGCAGGCTGCGAATCAAAATGTCATCACTGCCATAATTAGTGAGAAAATAACGCTAAAAGAATGTATTTTTATTTTTTTTAATAACAACACGCTCATCGCTCATTCTCACACCCTACTTTTCATTGTAGCAAGCTCAAATAGAAGTGACATTAAATAGCCTCTTCTTGTTCGGTGCAAAAAAATAAAAAATAAAAAGTTGGTGTTTAGTGGTGAAACAATGGTACTTGGGTAGCATATGCTGCATTTAAGCGCTGTGAGCTTTTCTAGATCTGGCCCAGCTCCCAGAAGAAGAAGAAGATGAAGAAGATGAAGAAGAAATGATCCCATCGAGAGCGAGCAGGACGAAGCCACTTTTCACTACAGCCACTTCTTGATGCAGGACAACAGCCATGATGAGGATGATGATGATGATGTGTGTGAAGTACCCCAATCTAATACCATATTTTTGTTTGTCGTCATGTGGACAGAAACTTCTAGTGTAGTGTGAGAATGCTGAGACAGCTATTCACGCCAATGCTAGCACAGCGGTGCCTTGTTTACGAGTGGAATTTGTTCCGTGACCGCACTCTTAACTTAAAACAATCGAATATCAAATCATTTTTCCGAAGATACAAAATAAGTATATATATATATATATATATATATATCCATCCATCCATTATCTGAGCCGCTTCTCCTCACTAGGGTCGCGGGCGTGCTGGAGCCTATCCCAGCTGTCATCGGGCAGGAGGCGGGGTACACCCTGAACTGGTTGCCAGCCAATCACAGGGAACATTGAAACAAACAACCATTCGCACTCACAGTCATGCCTACGGGCAATCTAGAGTCTCCAATTAATGCATGTTTTTGGGATGTGGGAGGAAACCGGAGTGCCCGGAGAAAACCCACGCAGGCACGGGGAGAACATGCAAACTCCACACAGGCGGGGACGGGGATTGAACCCCGCACCTCAGAACTGTGAGGCTGACGCTCTAACCAGTCGGCCACCGTGCCTATATATATATATATATATATGAAATACAGTGCACCCCCGCTATTTGCAGGGGATAGGGACCTGTTTTTCTACCCCCTAAAAGATATTTCGCACTTTAGTCACTCACAAGGACGCATCAAGTTGGATAAGCAGCTGCACGAGTTCCGATGTTGACTTTCTGACTTTGCGCCTCAGAAATTGTCTGTCAATCAAATGATCAGAAAAGCCCAGACGAGCCCAAGGGTAGAGTGTCGCCGCACCACTGCCTCGGCAGCGTTACATTGTTCGCGCCACGGAACACGTCCAGCGTAGACGTCTCGATAATAACGAGGCCCAAAGGTAAGGTGAACCCTTTTGTGCGACAGTCTTCATGTCTGCGAGGTGAGCCTCCAAGATTGTTACAACGAGGTGAGAAGTTTTCAATAACTGTGCGTAGCCTTGGGGCAAGATTAAAATGCCGGAATCTCGGATTACACATCTCGATCTTGCCAAAGGGTGGTTTAACTCTTCGCTGTCATTCCAGGGTAATCCCTTCTCGCAATAACTGGTTTGCACTTATTTCGGGTCTTCAACACAAATAAAACCTTTTTTAAAGACACAATATGAAGTCTGTTTAGGCAGGAAGAATGTATTTACCTGTGTTTCCCACCAGAGAATAAATATATGTATTGTGTCATGTGTTAGTGCTAGCTTCCATGCTAAATTGTACAGCTATAGAGAGATATCATGACTTTGGATATACCAGGATGGTTAAAAGTGATAGAATTTAGCAAGTTCAAAACTAAAAATGTTATCTCAAGATCGGATGTAGCAAAGCCACGCATGCTTCACTTGTATCACGTCTCTTCCTCCTAAGCAAAGCCAGGATTTATAATATTGACAATGACGAGTACATATTGTCACGCTGAGACCTACTTCAGGTCCCAGCTAGCGGGAAAAGGCACCAGGCTACTTCCTGTTCAGTCCCTTGGCAACCAGCGCCAAATATGGACAAGCGAGCACTGTGCCGCCATCGTCACTGCGCTGTCCTGCGCACTACCCCGCGATGGGTACCACGAGAATCAAGTGCAGCATGTAATCTATTTAGAATACATTTAATTTAACAATTGTAAGGGGAAACCAGAAGCTAAAAATCACATTATTGCTGTGTTTGAGTTTTCCTCATACACCACGGAAGGGACTTGCTGTTGGGTAGCGAGGGATACGAAAAAGAAACAGAATCCAATATTTTGGGAGGGGAAGCGGGGCGACTCCTCGGAGCCCCTTTTCATGACTTGACTATGAGTATTGACTTTGGCCCACAGTCACAAGCGGATAACACGCGGTCTAAGGGCTCGTCCTGAGTGATTACTGCCAATTACAAATCTGTCTGCATGTAACCCCATCTGAGCACTTGAGCTCACAAAGCACATACACACACACACACACACACAAACACACACATTATTAAAGAAATTAATTTATGGCTCGAGTGCGGAATAGAGACCTAAAGAGAAGGAGGAGAGCTATGGTGACCTGCAGTTTACTATTCTTGTATTTTAAGTACTGTAACACACATTGAGTTTCTAATTCAGTCTTAATTTATGGCTCGAGCGCCGACGAGAAAACTAAGGAGAAACAGGAGACCCATTTTGACGTGCTGTATACTCTTCTTATACCGTAGTTGAAGTATGGTCACATTAAATATCGGATTTATTCTGTAGCTCGAGCAGTGACGAGCTACAGAAGAAACAGGAGACCCGTTTTGATGTGCAGTATAATGTTCTTCCGGTATTATCACTCAGGTTGAATTTCTAAATCCTTTGTCTTATTTCATGGCACAGGGGGAAACAAGAGGCCTATTAAGACCTATTGTAAACTGTTCTTCTATTTTAAGTATTAACCTTCAAGTGAAATTTCCAATTCCTTCTTAATTTGCAGCTCGAGCGGCGACTAGAAAAGTATGTCAAAGCGGGAGGCTTTTTTTTTTACCTGCCGCGAACTGTACTTATAGTTTACGTATTGATATTAATGAGCTTGACTCGCGCACGCGCGCACACACACACACACACACACACACACACACACACACACACACACACTCAGTCAGACAATGTTGCTCTACTGTCTGGTCATGTCATCCGAGTTTTAATTGGCCAGGGTTGGTGCGGCACGGCCCGCTGTCATGATGCTGCCTGGCAGTTTTGGGGGGGGGGGGGGGGGGGGGGTTGCGCCCACCCACCCACCATGGGGCCTGTCAAACGGCCCGCGGTCTCCACGGGAACCCCCTCCCCGCCACCGTGGGCGTCCCGCCTCATTTAGGAGCATGCAGACAAAGCGCCAATTAAGCGGGGCTTTAAACAATCAAACGGAGTTCCTCAGGGCCCCCACGTCCCCAGACTCTCCGCAGGGCCACTAGGAACGACAGGCAGAGATGCGCACACATAAATCCGTGACTGATAGAACACACACGCATACACATACACACAGCTGTAAACATGGATTGGACTTAAGTGGAAGATACTTAATAATATAATGATATCAGCCTTTCTGTTTCCTCATAGTTTTCTAGTCCTCGCTTGAGCCATGAATCAAGTAGGAATCAGAAATTCAAAGTGAGTGACAATACTAAAAATACTAGACTAGAATAATACAGGTTAAAGTAAGCCTCCTGTTTCCCCGTAGTTTCCACGACAGCCGTAAATTGAGAAGGAATCACAAATTCAACATACAGTAAATGTAAGATTGGTATAATTACGCTCCTGATTCCCCAGTTTGCTAGTCGTCGCTTGAGACATGAATCGTGAACGAATCGGAAGTTCAACATGATTGACAATACTTAAAATTAAAAAATGGTAAGTAGCAGGTCAAAATAAGATTCCTGTTTCTTCTTGTCGGCGCTCCAGCCGTGAATTAAGAAGGAATCAGAAATACATCCTGCGTGAAAAACCTTAAACCATAAGAAAGGTACAGTAGAGTTAAAAATAAGCCTCCTCTTGGTTTCCCCCAGTTTTGTAGTTGGTGCTTGAGCTATGAATTAAGAAACAATCATTAAGAAACTGGTCAACTAACTGTTAATGTGAGTGACAATAATATACATCCCGTGAGAATCCCCCAAAATGTCAGCCTCTAATCTGAACACAAATGGTGCAGCAAAGTAGACAGACCATATAAACAATACTCGCAGGCATATATTCTTTATCCTCTGTGAAGAACTAACAATATTATTGCCGGACTGAGAAGCCGAGAGAGGAGCTGGGCCTCGAGTACAGTATATCAGTATGTATGTTTTATACAGCCCCCAGGTGGCCAAGACGTGCACACAACTGTTTATTTCTTTTTAATTGTATTTAATTATGTCATACTGTATGTTTTTATAAAGTATAATATTAAAGAAGGCTATTATTCTTATTCAAAAAAGATTTGGGGGTGGGAGGCTGGAACGGATTAATGGCATTTCCATTCGTGGTAAAAAGGAAAGATGAATTTAAGGATGAAGTCAAGGAACGAATTCAACTCTTATCTCTGTAATTCAACGTGAGTGACCACATTTAAAACATAACAAGGGTATACTAGCGTTCAAAATAAACCTCCCCATTTCGCCATATCGTTTTCTTGTCACCACTGTGGCTATAAATGAAGAAAGAATCAGAAAGAAACTCATCATCAAGCAAAGGAGCGCCACTCAGCGCTCTCCCCCACTAAACTGATGAACCTCGCGTTTCCAAGCGCCAAAAACAACGTCTTTAATGTATATTTCCATGGCTCCCCTCCTCTCCCCCCATCTTCAGCTATGAGCTTCCATATGCCACTTCCATATGGCCCTGCACCCTCTCCTGACAAGCCCGTGGCTAAAGTCCATCCATCATTCCGCCGAACGCGCACACTTGTTATCAGCTCAGGCGGGCGCTGGGGAGAACCGAAACGAGAGCCTGGGATGCGAAAAACAGATTCCAGGCAAATTGCCCCGGCCTACAGCCTCCGACTATTTTGTCACACACCGGAGCATCATTTGGCTGTGGGATGTTTTATTTGGGATTCTTTTTTTTTTTTTTTTTTTTTGGGAACTCCAGTGATTGCAATGACAGATAGGAGATGGAAATGTGCTTGCTCCGTGTTGTGGGAGTGCAGGGACTACAATGCGCTTCGTCCTGGAGGGGGAGATACAAGCATGCAGAAACACTCCACATGACAGCGAGGAGAGGAGAAAAAAAATGATGATAGACGTGAGCTACATCTCAGCGGGATACAGATGGAATATTAACACTCCTGCCCCCCATTCATAATTATAACAGTGCAAGTGGACGCGAACGGTCCTGCTAAAGTACGTTTATAGAACGTCTCCGGTGATTTATTGGAAAAGGAAGAAGAAGAAACATCCCCAAAACCACCCAAAAAATATCACCTCTCTCTCGTACAGTAGAAAAATAAACAGGGCTCTTAAGACCAGATGCTGCCTGACTTCACCATGTTTAGCAATGCCAGGATAAGCACAGACAGTTTACATTTCTAGAAGGAAATTCCAGGCAGTCATAGAATTGGTATACAAAAAAAAAATGTATTTTCAAGGAAGGCTGCGTCATTTTCACTTTTAAGGAAAATATTTCTACAGGTCATTAGAATTTACCTCCAATTTCCTATGATTTTGCATGATTTTTCTAGCTGGGCAGTTATCTTCAGTGGAGTGAAATGAGGTCAGAAAGAAAAAAAAACAAGACGTATTCAAGTGTTAAAGCAGAAGTTTAACCACCACAAATATGGAGGGCGTGTAAAAACTATGTGAGCACGTTAGAAAAGTATACTGCAGGTCAAAATAGGCCTCCTGTTTCCCCATTTTTTTCCCGAGTCACCATTTTCAGGTCATTAATTTAGACTGAATCAGAAATTCAATGGAGTTACTGCAAATTACAAGAATCGTATACTACAGGTCAAAATCGGCCTTGCTTTTTCCTTCTAGTTTTGTAACTACTGCATGAGCCATAAATGAATACAGAATCGCAAATTCAGGACAAAAAACTAACGGCTGGATCAGACTACAAGACAAATTCGGTCCTTCACAATTGCAATATGTAAGACTACTGGCATAAAATCTTGCCGTATCTCGGTCAGACTGTGGCAACACCACACGACATGTATTGAGATACCAGCGTATCCTGTCGTTGACGATCACTGGGCTTTATCTTGTCAAATCAAACGCTGTTGGGGAGGCGGGACCAGAAAATCTGTCACCTTTCACCACAATTGGATACAACCGTTACCATGACGACACGTTGTTGTCAAACAACTTGACAATGTGGGAAAAAACAGCACAAAAAAAAGGGAAAAAAATTACGTTTTGGGCTATCCATTCAAGAATTGCTTGAGGTATGGTCACGTAATTGGAATCGATACGGCTCGCAGGCAGACAACAAAACGTTATTGTAGCCTAGCAAGCTAGTGCTAGCACAAACGTTTGTAATAAAACATGCCAAGGTTCTGTCGAATCATGCTCTAAAGCCGCGGTAAACTTTGGTTTGTGCATGCGAATAAATGTTGACAACGGCAACCACGTATGTTGACAACGGCAAGCAGGGGAGGTGATGTCACAATACGCAATCCTATTGGTCGGCGTCAAGGCGCTATGGTGGAGAGTTGTCGCAAATATGTCAAATTGCATGGAAGATATCCCCAAAAAAAAATCAACCGTTAGACTTTTTATTTTGGCGTCGTAAGAGTATCGAGTATAGGACCGAATCGTTGGTCGTGGATTATGTCCCACTACAAGAAGTTTTGTCGTTCCCGTCAAAAAATGTCGGGCCCGATTTAGGAAATTGGCTGCGATAGCTAATAGGGAAAATATCGGGGCTAAAATCCTGTAGCATGATCTATGCATAAGTGACAATAGTTAAAATAGAAGAACAGTATACTGTAGGTCAAAATAGTTCTCCTGTTTGCCGATTTTTTTCGAGTTGCTGCTCAAGTAGAAAATTACGATGAAATCCGGAAGGCCTGACCATCATGCATCCCCTTACTGCTCTTCCCAACGAAACTGATGCACAAAAACATCATCTCTAATATACGTATTTCAGCTCCCCTAATACTAGTTTGATCACGTCGACTGCCTTACATGACCGCCTTTGCTTCAGGTTACAAAATAAGGAAGATAAGTTAATACATATGAGTGCATTGCGATCTTCAGGGTGATAAACAGCCACCTGGAGAGCTTTATACTTCTTAAAAAGCGTAAGACGAGACCGGCCGACTATCGAAGGTACTCGGTGGTCTCCTTGGTGCCAGACTGCTCGTGGAACGGACATGAAGCTTCCGTTGCACTCGCGTTGCCACGGTGCTCGCACATTGCGGTCAACTGGGGCACCGTGGAGTAACATTAAACCCCATTAACAATCATATTTATTTACGAGGCTGCTATGTACTGTTGCTCACACTTCCTTACTTAAAGTGTACACATGATCCTTGTCTGAGGCTTCCTGGGAGGAAGAGGAGCCCCACTTCCTTGTAGATTTGCTGATCGCATGAATTATTAAGAAGGTGTAAGGAAAACCTAATTAGACGATATGGTCTTGTTTTGAGCCCCCACCTTGTGTAACCTTTCAGGAGGAATTAACAGTGTACTCTGGGATACGGGACGGTGCATTGGTAGTAGAGTGATTCGCATAGCTGCCATAAAGTTTTCATTCTTAATTCTTTTTCCATTTTCATTATATTTATTTTATTTCATCCATCCACCCATCCATCCATCCATTTTCTGAGCCGCTTCTCCTCACTAGGGTCGCGGGCGCGCTGGAGCCAATCGCAGCTGTCATCGGGCAGGAGGCGGGGTACACCCTGAACTGGTTGCCAGCCAATCGCAGGGCACACACAAACAAACAACCATTCGCACTCACATTCACACCTACGGGCAATTTAGAGTCTCCAATTCATGCATGTTTTTGGGATGTGGGAGGAAACCGGAGTGCCCGGAGAAAACCCACGCAGGCATGGGGAGAACATGCAAACTCCACACAGGGATTGAACCCGGGTCCTCAGAACTGTGAGGCTGACGCTCTAACCAGTCGGCCACCGTGCCGCCATTTAATGACAAGGATGTTATTTTTCATTTCATTCATTATAAAACTCGAGAAGGCTCAATTTAAATGGTGCAGCTGACGTATATATATTTTTTAAATTATTTTTAAAATATATATTTTACAATACATATTTTTTTTTTTTTTATATAATTTTTATATACTGCATTATTTAATGAAAAAAATGTATGCATTCCAGGATATTCCATGTAAATAGTACATGTGGCTGCCATGAAGCTCTCATTTTGTTTTCTCTTGCCATTAAAAAAATAGATATACAACAATCACTTTAGTATGTTATTTTAATTTTAGTGTAGTGTTATTTGTGCATTTCCACATATTTTTATGTCTGTTTTATTATTATTATATATTATTATGAGTTCATTATTTGCAAATTTAATTCATTATTAAATACTGTCATGAAGTTTAATAATTGTATTATCTTTTAAAATAATTGTATTAGATATTTATGTTTTATTTACCACGAATCCTTGCGATTCCAGTGACCTGACTTACGAGGTTTTTCAGATACGAGCCGTTGTTCGGCTAATCTTTTGCTTTGACTTATGAGCAAGAATTTGAAATCTTCTAAAGTTCTGTATGATGGCAGTGAACTTAACCTAACTCACTTCCCAACAAATATCAGTTTGGCAGCAATTCTTCAACAAAGAGAAAATCTGCTTAGCTTAAAACAAACAAACAAAACGGCATCGACGGGCTAACGAATAGCATCGGTGTTGTGGTGTTTTCACCTTTTAATCAATGAATATTTGAACACAACTAGTGGAGCCGGACCATATAATAATACTCACAGGCGTATTTTCTTGATCATCTGCGAAAAAAAGACAAATATTACTGCAGCTAACTTAGCAGTTGTGACGTCTTCTTCGTATGTTTGTATTATACTGCCCCCAGGTGGCCAAGGCACACAAACCAGAAGGAGCTGGACGATCACAATAAATCATAATGCCGAAACTGTTGAATTCTTTACATTCTATTTATGTTATTACTGTATGTTTTTCTAAAGTGCAGTTTTATCGAGTGTTATTTTCTTTGTCAAAAAGACATGACATTTTCATGCTTTTTAGGGAGGCCGGAACGGAATCGAGGCATTTCCATTCAAAGTCATATCTCAAGGCACCGCTGTATTGTGCTTTTATTAATCTATTTGGAATGTATTACTACATAATGAAAGGCCTCATGTAAATTGTCATTGAGCCATTTTGCCAAGAAAGAGGCTGGGGCCACTGTTGTGGTCATTGCTGTCTCTCATGTGTCATGTCAGATGATGTGGCAGGGGAGGTTGGAAGGGGGCAATGTGTTGGTTGTTTTGATGTAAAGCGGGAGGGGGGCTTTTCTGTAACCTCTTAAAGGCCTGTGGGGGATGAGTCAGAAGGGGAGCGAGGGGGGGAGGCTCAACCGCAGCCTCTTGTCCATCAAAGTCGACGACCAAAATAGACAATTGGGTGACACGGTTTCAACAATATACACGTGCCATGCTTTCACTCAGCAATCTAAATGAGTTCAACGAGTGTTTAAAGAAGTTAACCACTTGTTAATCCAGGCATGCCAACGGGACGAAAGCCTGGGTGGCGGAAATCAGTGTTACTCCGGACATTATGGACCTCTAACTACTTCCAAAATAACAACCCACCAAACATTATTTGAAAGCGTTTCCTTGTGTTCTCTTGCCACTTCCAGTTTGTTCGGATTTCCAAACCATTTTCCCATAGGATTAAAAAAATAAAAGAAATAATAATAATCTGTGACAAGGTCAAACTGTTGCCACATAAATCAATGGGCGATCAGAAATTCAGTGTGAGTGAAAATAAGCGGACCCCGCACACTCGCAGTTCGGCACCTGCGGATTCACCTTTTCGCAGATTGTTTTTTCCAATTTTCGGGGTTATTTTTAAATTTTTTGCCCCCAATGCAATTATAATGGGTGTCAATTATCCTTGGAGAAGTTTCCAGAGCAGGTGGTCTTCCTCAGCCGACATCTGGATGATGCCGAGATAACCTTCGCTGTTTTCCAAGCCCCCCAACTTTGTTTAGACGGCCCCTCCAAAAGCCAAAAGGAACCCCCTTGCAGCCGTCACTCTAAATGGACTCGGTGGAAACAGAAAATCAAGGCAGTTTTTCCCAAAACCGCCGAAGGGAAACTAAACTTGAGATGTTCCACTTCATTACATTAATTTTATATAAAAAAATTCAATTAAATTAAAAACAACAATAGCATACTGTAAATGATGAGAATCAAATGTAGTAAAAATAATTTTAAAGCCCTAGAAGGCAAATAAAAAGATGTGTTTGTTCATTTTCCTGCACTACTCGACAAGGAGGGTCCACTTTTAACCCCCCTTTTCGACGCCCCTGGTTGAGGTTTTACGGATCATTGTACACATATGTTGCGGCAACACATGTAGACAGATAATGTAAAAATACTCACATGCATATATACTTTATCCTCTACGAATAATTCCTCTTAATGAGTCACTTACCGCAGTAGAACTGAAGAAGAAGAGGCCGGCATTCTTCTTTGTTTGTGTCTGCGTGACTTTTCTGCCTCCCAGTGGGCAAGACGGGCACATCAAAAGGAGCAGTATAATGAATTGACTTACAGCATTAAATCATGATTGAAACGGTTTCATTCTGTGCATTCTGTTTAACTGTACTATGACTCTGTTTCATGAAATACAACATCATAGAGTGCTATTGTTCCTTATTAAAAAGATAATTGTTTCTTGGGGCGGGATGGGACTGATTAATAGCATTTCTATTAATTCCAATGGGGAAAGACGATTTGAGGTTGATAGTTTTAGTTACAAGTGCACTCATGAAATGAATTGTACTCGTATCTCAAAGCACCACTCTCGCAATAAAGACCTTTTTTTAATAAACAATTTTGCCGGATAGAAAATGGCAAACGGAAATTGGAACATAGTCACGATTTCCAACATGATATGATTTAGCCAGATGCTTTTGCATATTTTTTCTCATTCTTCATCTTGTGTGAATATGGCCGCCCGTTGCGAAATGTAATAATTTCATATTAACGATTGGCTACAGTCTTAAAGTATGTCGTTGACATCGAGGATGCACCTGAGTCCAAACGCCCTTTGCGTGTTTGTTTTGAAACTTCGCCCCACCCACCGTGGATTGTAATCTGGCCCAACTGCATCAAAGCTATTTCCACTAAGTGAAATACGTGTTTCGTCAGCGTGCCTCATTCATTATGTATCCCTTTGCTCACATCTGAAACAAACCTGGAAAGATATTAAAAAAAAAAAATAAAAAAAAATAATAAAAAACACACACACACAAAGCTGTTTATGGCCTTGTGGTTTGGAGGCGCGCTCGCTGATGTCATCCCGCGGAATGTTGTTAACCTCTCGGCGAGGGAACGGGAGGTACATATGACGAAAGGGCCTATCAAGGATTGGGTTGCCATCCGAGGAAAACCTTGTGAGTTCAAAGCGGATAGCATGTGCTTCTTCCCCCTCGCGCTGTGAGTCATTAGGAACGGTGATGTAAAACCGCTACGATAGCGCCGTAACTGAACCGCCGATGATTTCCAGATGTGCCGACACGCTAATGCATTTTTTCCAGCTATGCAGACAGTTGTGATCGCGAGGAATCACTGCGAATGGAACAAACAGCAAAAAAAAAAAAAAAAATAAAATAAAAAGAAAAAGGAGAGTAGATCACAACTTAAAACGCGGTTAATTGAGAATCGATTTTTAGGCCCATCCCGAGTGGGAAGGCAGACAAAAGGATATTTTTTTAAATGTTCTCGTTCTTTCAATCAAACATGAATTAACATTAAAAAAAGTTGATAAAAAAACAAAAATTTGCCTTATGAAAGTCTGCTAGCTTAATCCTAACCCAAAATTAGCATTGATATTGCTGTAGTTAGCAACACACGCAGACAGACAATATAACAATCACTATCTCAATAAACTACAATATGGTAGAAAACTCAATTTATTTCACTACTCACACATTATATAGATTCATTAAAATACTTTTCATCGGGAAAATTCCTTCCTAATTTCTACATTAAAAATCGTTTTCATTGTTTCTTGACTGTTAGTAATCTTCTACTTTCTAGAGATGGTGAATTTGGGGTTTTCGTTTGCTGTAAGCTATAATCATCAACATTATACATATATATTTAAAAAAAATCCATGAAATATTTCACTCTGAGTGGGTGTAGTTCATCTTTACACTGTAATATGAGTTTCGCTTTTCACTTTGGCTAAATGTTATACTGCCCCCTAGTGGCCATGGCACACATACCGGACACACAATGCCCATTGGATTAATGCATGAAATCACGATGCACAAGGTATTTAATTATTTACCTTCTTTTTATGTTAATTTTGGTAATTTTTCTACATTGCAATTCTTTAGCGTTTTATTTTCCTGATTCCCAAAAAATTTTGGGGCGGTGTCTTTTGGAACAAATTAACGGCATTTCCGTTCATTTCGATGGGGAAGGATTATTTGAGATATGAGTGTTTTAAGATACGAACGTGGTCTCAGAACAAATTGAATTCGTAAGTCACGGTACAACTGCTATTGTTTAAAAAACAGATGGTGTTAAAGAAGTAATAAGCGTATCAGTGTAATATGTTTGGACCCTTGTGTTTAGAATTCCCAATAAATGTGTTGTGAGTGCAGCCTGGAGGGGAAGGCTGGAGTGAAGTGGGGTGCGAGTGTGTGTTTGTGTGTGTGTATGTGGTGAATGGAGGTGGGGGGGGGGGGGGGGGGTCAAGGGGCGTGGAAGAGAGGCTCATCAATCACCTGCAGGTGACACACAATGAAATCTGACCGCGGCCTGAGATGTTTTAATACAGCATCCATTAGAGCCCTCAAATAAATTGCAATTTGGAAAACAGAACATAACACCGGCCAAGTTTTCCTCATCCATCTTGCTGCCGTGTCATGTAATGTAATTGCGTTGTTAATTTATCCAACAAGTTCCTCGCTTCGCCATTTCATCCGCATTGCTTAATTTCCCTGTAGAGTACATTTGTGCTCTTTCTCTCTCTCCCTTCATCCCTCCCTCCCTCCCTCCTCATCCTCGCTGCTAGGCAGAGTAATGCTTCTGCTTAGCACGGCATTAGTCGAAGGGCTAATCAAAGCGCCGGAGTCCGTGACACTTTATCAATGGCCCGAACTGGCCGACCGCCGTGCAGATTGGATCAGCGGCCACCGCCGCCGCCCAGTGACAGCAGGGGACGCTTGCGGATTATATCGATACTATCGACAGACTTCAGGGGCATTTAAAAGCGGGCTCGGAACACAGCAAATATACAGAAAGGAGAGGGCACGGCTTGGCATGATGAGGGCTGGGCAAACACCGCAAAATATGGCACGCAGAATCTTTTGTGCTGGCCTGTCGTGCAAGTCATAAAATAATAAGAATAATAATTTAAAAAATCAGTGAAAGCACAGGCTAATAGATTTTCAGAGCCAGGGTAAGGGTCATTGAATGCAACACGTGAGAATATGTGAGATTAACAAAGGAAGAAAAAAAATGTGCATATAAATTATCCATCCATCCATCCATTCTTCCATTTTCTATACCGCTTCTCCTCACTAGGGTCGCGGGCTGCTGGAGCCTATCCCAGCTATCTTCGGCCGGGAGGCGGGGTATACCCTGAACCGGTCGCCAGCCAATCGCAGGGCACATAGAAACAAACAACCATTCGCACTCACATTCACACCTAAGAGCAATTTAGAGTGTCCAATCAACCTACCACGCATGTTTTTGGGATGCGGGAGGAAATCGGAGTGCCCGGAGAAAACCCACGCAGGCACGGGGACAACATGCAAACTCCACACAGGCGGGGCCGGGGATTGAACCCCGGTCCTCAGAACTGTGAGGCAGATGTGCTAACAAGTCGCCCACCGTACCGGCCATATAAATTATTATCATCATCTTCATAATTGTTATTATTATTATTATTATTATTTTATTTAATTAACTGAATGATAATTTTCTCGCATTGTTTTTGTATCTCTATTTTTAAAACTCTCTCACTGTTTTTTTCCTCAATTTTATGTTTTTAATATTAATTGGTTTTTTTTCAAGTAACTACAAAACATTTCTGTGTATCTGATTTAAAATGATCTTTTAAAAAAATTTTCTTTTTAAAAAAAATATCCACTTTTATTGCATTTTTGTTGTTTATGCCATTGGTTTATTTTTTATTTTTAACAGGAAAAAAAATTGCTCCCATTTATGAATTTACTACTTTCATGCTATGACACTTTCAATAACTATTTAGTAAATTGTAGCCCCAAAACATTGTATATCTTTCTAGTTGTTTTTCAACTTATTATTATTATTATTATTAGTAGTAGTAGCAGTATTTTTTGAACAAAAAAACTGTTCTTTTTTATTTATTACTTCTTTACCTTAACTGTGTTTTTTTTGCTGAAACTTATTACTTTTAAATACGCAATATTTCAAGTAACGTATAAACATTGGTTTCTGTAAATTTAGTGCTTTATTGGATTCTGTAAATTTAGTGCTTTATATTATCTATAGTTATTTTTACTTCCCACTGTTGTTGTCAGTCACACAACATAATTATCAAAGTCATTTTTCAACATAGACACAATACCAATAAAACAAAACACTAATAAGTTTGCCCCAAAAAATTGTTTTGAATTTAATGTCGTGTAGACATGTAGTGTCTCGGTCATAGAGGTCATGGGTAAAAGGCCCCTCCTTGTTTGTTGAATTTGTTGTGTTTTTTCCGAAAAAGTTCAACTATAACTTGGGCAACTACGTTATAAACAATATTATTATTAATAAATGTTTCTTAACTTAAAAAAAAAACATGTATGTATCTGGGTTTATATTTTTGAGTACTGATATGATTTTAGTCACTTTGATTTCGAGGTGAAAATATTAACACTTATCTACAGCATCAGGGTATAGCGCTAAAATTTCGGACCTTTTTTTTTGAGGTTGGGGCGGAGTGGCCTTGAAGGTGATAGTGGTGAGCGTGCGGCGTCAGGAGAACAAGAGGCCCGACGTGATCAAAGGATGACAGGGAAAGAAAAAGGAGGAGAGTCGACCGACACAAAGGATTTTCCAACCAAGTTCCCTTGTGGAAGTTTTCTACCGGCTGATTGAGGGGCGACGTCGACCCCGCCCCTCAGTCATAGTCTATTTCTGCAACATATGAGTCGATTATATCTGACACGCAGGGATACTCGACAGCACAAAGTCAGGTAGCAGTCGGTGCCGGAATGTTTTTCCCAAAAAAATAAAATACAAAATTGGTAGTGGAACTGCCATTGTACAAATCATTCATTCTTGTGTGACTTCAGTTCAGTGAGCAGCAATTCAAGCCAAGTCAATTGTATTTATATAGCGCCAATTCACAAGAGATGTTATCTCAAAGCACTTTACGCATTGAGTAGCTCAAAAACCACACTCCTCATACGTTAAAGAAAACCACTTGGGGCAGAAACCTCTAAAAGGAACCCAGGCTCCATAGGGCGGCCATTTGTCTGTTTGGTTTGAGATGGTGAGATAGAGTAAAGAGGGTAGATGAAGTGGGAAAACAACAAAGAGGGATGACAGAACAATGGGCACGACAGCTGCATCAATCGAAAGGATTAACTGTTTTTATTTGGTTCTTTTGCGGTGCCACCACAGAACGCTAACAAAGAGAACCAACACGATGAGCAAGATGGACTTTTTTACAACCAAGTCCTAACTGCTCAGTGCAATATGGCTAAATGGACAATAACAAAAATAATGAGAAGAAGAACAGAATGTACACCAGAAAACTAGCTGCGTAATAAATCACTTATTTTCTATGAGTAATGCTGACTACAACAACAACAACAAATATCTGAAACAAATTTGAGGTTGGCCAGTGGCCCTGGTATAGAATTTGTTAAATTAACGTAATAACCATACAGCCGCAGAATTGTATTTTTTTTGCAACAAATGTTTCACAATTCTCTGTCCTGGTTGCTCAGTACAATATTGCTAAGCCGACAATCCTGTAATAATAAAAAACCGAACTGTATTTACACCAGAAAGTGAGCTCCGTCATAAATCAGTTCCTATTATGTTCCTATGGGCATAATGGAGATGGATTGTAAATAACTGTAACTCAGTCTGGTGATATATTTTCTATTGTTCAGACATTATTTCAAAAATGTGTCTGTGATTAGAATAATGACTCACAAATTCATCACAAGGCATGTTGTCATGTGTTCTGCAGTTAATATGCCTTAAAGACTGCAGCCAGAACATGTCAACTTCTTGACAAATGAGTTGAGTGAGTACAGAAAGTAACTTTAAAGCTCAGACCGCACACAGACGTATTTATCTTCCTGCTTTCGGAGGTACTGTCTGACATTACGATGCGGATTTGTCAGAGATCAATGTCAACAACTGGCTTTGAAATCCTCTTCTTTAGCTCTATGTGTTGATCTAGCGTATCTGTACGCATCTGTAACGTGTAAAGGGCAATCATAGATTAATTTTTTTCCCCCCCAATTTCTTACAGGATCCCGCACATCCTATCACACCATATCTTATTTCCTGTCTGTTTCCTGACTCTCACCCAAAATACGAACCATCATTTCCTGATGCGTGGTAATCAAAATACAAAAAAAAAAAAAAAAAAAAAAAAACGACAATAAATGTGCTCTGCGGAAGACAAAGTTGGCAGCACACAACACCGTTGACCACATTAGAGCCCGACTGAAATTGAATACCGATATTGAGGGCTAAACAATTTGAAGACGCCGCACTTAGGTGCTGCTGTTTTGGCGGCCAGAGCAGGCCAGTTTCAGTCCTCCTCGTTTTTTGCTTACTGTACCTTCTTGAGATCTGGACTTTGAAACTCACAGAGAGAGCAACCTTCACCTGTTTCCGCTACTCATATTTCCGCTGTGGACCCCCAGCTAAAGACAACAGGGAGGGCAAACAAGCACTTGCACGTCCGTCGTCATTCTGGCAGGTGAATTGAAACATTGACAGGACTGAAATGTAACTTCACCTCTTACGCCCTTGTCCAGGCCCAAGGGTGTACAAGGTGGAAAGGTGAGGAGATAAATTAGTCTGCATGTTTTACCTATCAACAACACAACACGGACGAATTAGATCCAATACAGGAGCTGCATCGAAATGTCTTCCCTTTAAATATGATTAATGTGTCTCTAAGTATAAAATTATCACCCCCCCTCCCAAAAAAAGTACTAAATATTCATATTTTCTTCCACCTTTTATGAGTTAATCATTTAAAACTACTTCAGCATGAAGTATTGATATCAAAGCTTTTACTAAACAGTACTATCTTGACTTACCTTTGCCCCAATTTATGAGTTTTCAGGGTTACGAGCTGTCGCTCAGTCCATTTTTTTGCTTTGGGATGCATGCAAAAATTTGACGAGTGAGCTGTTTTCTATTTTGCCCTCCCTGAGTATGCAGTGTGCAGTTTGGCTGGTGGCAACCAGCTCTTCAAAAAAGAGGTACAGTATGCTTGCTTCAAGCTGTTTAATGCCACTTCCAGTTGAAGTTTCCAGCAAAACTAAACATGAAGCAAAAAGAGAATTACACATTGTGTATTTAAGGAAAGTTCGATAGCTAGATGCTAACACAAAATGCCAAACGCCATGGACGGGCTAACAAAACTAGCATAGATATCGCGGTGATTATAAAACTTTAAACAATGGATTTAAAAAAAAATGCTGCAGCATAACATTAAGACGGAGCATAAAACAATGCTTAGAGGCATATATTCTTTATGCTCGGTGGAAAATGTTATCCCATTTAAAATTTAACATTAGCCCACTGAATTAAAGCAAAAACAATGTTGCAAAAACTATTTCTTTACATTCTATTTGTAAACAGTACAGTATGAGTGCTACTTTTACAATTGAAAAAACATTACAAGATTGTTGGTGTATTTTTTTTAGTGGGACTGGAATGGATTAATAGAATTTCTATGCTTTTCAATGGGAAAAGCTGATTTGAGACACAAATGATTTTACTTACAAACATGGTCACGGAACTAATTCAACTTGCAAATCAAGGCACCACTGTACGTAGTGTGAGTGTGGACTATGTGAACAAATAAGACTTCTAAAGTTGGGCATCAAAGACTTAGAAAACATAGATGTATCCAACAGACAAATATATATTTTAAAAAATGCAATCCAAATTAAAATCTTAATGTAAAGGATTGCATTTGTTTGTGTTAAGATGAATGTTCGGTCAAACGTTATTTCCGATGTGACATTTTCTGTCGCAAGGAACAAATGTATCGTTTTCTGTGTTGTTTTGCTTCAGGCTCATTTAACAACAGAGATGACAATTCTAAACATTGCAATATCTCAAACAATAGCCTAAAACAGATTTTCCTTGTGAGTGGAAGCCCAAAAACAACAAAACCAGTGAATGTTTTGGAAACCCAATGGTACACAAGGGATCGTGCTGGAACTTTGCAAAAGGGTAACCAAACATTTAAGGTCCAAACTTGACATTTATGTGTCCTTTTCCATCGGGAAATCATGTGTATCAAATGTCCGCCAACCTTTAAAGTGAGGAGAGGAATGCACTTCTAATTGAATTTGCAATCAACTTGTGTTTCAGCCCCGGTGAGTCTAAACTAATTTCATCCTTTGCAAAGCTCCTTAAAAGAAATAAAACATTTCAATAGAACCCCCTGTGAAAAAAATCTATAAAATTGACAGTATCGACAGTTATTTTACAGGCGCATGATTCTACCCTTTTGCAGCGTACTCACCAAGCCTTATTTTTAACCATCACCCTTTCACGGCGTCCTAAATCTTTGTGAGGGAGACTACACGCTGGTAAAATGGTTATGACCTCTTTATCTGTTTTATGGACTACTTGGCCATCTCATATGGTGGGTCGGT
The DNA here is from genome assembly GCF_024500385.1 of Phyllopteryx taeniolatus. Classification (NCBI taxonomy): domain Eukaryota; kingdom Metazoa; phylum Chordata; class Actinopteri; order Syngnathiformes; family Syngnathidae; genus Phyllopteryx; species Phyllopteryx taeniolatus. The sequence continues at coordinate 6,630,120 of NC_084514.1, read as the reverse complement.
GGGGGGGGGGGGAATCAATGTAATTTTAGACACAAAAAAATAAAATAAATCAATGGCATCTAATGGCAGGGACTGTTCACCTCGTCAATCGTTTATTAGAGTGGAGTTGGTGGGGAATGAACGCAAGTTTGAACTATCAGGATTAAAAATCATAGAAACTTCTGAAATAACAATGTGATATTTTGTAAATTATAATAACACAATCCAACAACTAGTGATACGTGATGATATCTATGTGACTGAAGAAGGAAAAACTTCGAAACAAAACAAAAAGTGTTATTGCGAAGCCTATATATATTTATTGGAGTGAACCTTATAATATTATCTTCTTGAGAGTGAGTTGTACCATATTTAAATTGAAGTGGTTCATATTGTTGCATAACTGACGTGAAGCATACCGTAATTGGAAGTGAATCAGATCGTATCATATCGTATTGTACAATTGTACCGTATATATCATATTGTAACTGGAGTGAACTGTATCATAACATACTTGGAGCATCATATTGCAATTGGAGTGAATAGTATCATACAGTGAGTGAAATGCATCAGAATTATTAGAATAGTACCATATTGTATTTGGAGTGAATCGTAGTGTATCATATCATAAACGATGTGAATTGTATCGGAATCAGAGTAAATCACAATGTATCGTATTTGGAGTGAATATCATCATAACGGAAGTCAATTGTATGGTATCGTAATTGAACTATATCGTATCAATATTGGAGTGAATCACAGTATCGTATTTGAGGTGAATCGTATCATAATTGGAATGAATTGTATTATATTCTATTGTATTTAGAGTGAATCGTTTCATATCATATCGTATTGTAATTGAAGTGAATGGTACCATATTGTAATTGGAGTAAATCGTATTTCATTGTATCATAATTTAAGTGAATCGAAGCGTATCCGAATGAAAGTGACTTGCATGATACCGTCAGTCAGGTGAATCGTAATCGGAGTGAATTGTATTGTATTTTAATTGGAGTGATTCATATCGCATCGACGTAACTTCATCGTGAATGTATCGTATCTTTGGAATTGTACTGAGATATGTTTTCGCCTTGGTGATGGAGATCCCGAGTCCCACCACCGGTTCGAACCAATAAAAAATGTATTATTTCATTTCAGTGCACCTCATAGAATAGATTCTAGAAGCTAGAAGCATTTATCAACTCAACTATTATCTTTATTATTATTTATAAGACCAGTAAAACACAATAATACACACAGCCGTAATAACTATTCTTCCTCTTAGTACTAGTCACTATGCACCTAGTGACCATCCACGTACTTCTACAGTCCGAATTCCCTCAGAAGGGACACTCAGCCTTGTTGAAAAAGGAATTAATGAGATAGATTTATCTTTTTTTCTGACATTACACACCGACTATTGTTTTGTCTACATACTGTACATCCCATTGTGCATTGGGAGATGGCTGCTTCATTGAGTCTCATAGATCTAGACCACTACTGTATTTCCCCGTAGACGAAAACCCACATATTATTCCCTTACACGTGTACATAGGTTTAGTAATTTAAATTCCATCCATACATCCATTTTCTGAGCAAGGGTCGCGGGAGTGCTGGAGCCTATATAAACAAACAATCATTCGCACTCACATTCACACCTACGGGCAATTAGCGTCTTCAATTAACCTCCTTTGCATGTTTTGGGGACGTGGGAGGAAACCGGAGTGCCCGGAGAAAACCCACGCAGGCACGGGGAGAACATGCAAACTCCACACAGCCGGGACCGGGGATTCAACCCCGGTCCTCAGAACTGTGAGGCAGAAGCTCTAACCAGTCGCCCACCGTGCCGCCTTAATTTAAATTATTAGCAAAAATATGATGAACAATTTGTCCTACTACCTTGTTCATTTTAATACTTGCTAATTGTACATTGTACATATGACGCACATTACTAACATTAACATATCAAAGCACGTTATGAAACAACCCGGAGCCACAAATATAAATGGATAGACAATTACATAGTCTTTAGAAGGATAAAGAGTCAATAACGACTTACATGTTCTTATATGCTTAAGTCAATGCATTTTTTTTAAATTTTTTTTTTTACTCTGTAGAACTGTAGATGGAGTTCAAAATGATCAGAGAATAGAATTTACATACAGCTACCTAGTTAGTGTAAGTATGAGAAGATAATGTAGCAGACTAAACGTTCACTCGGTGTTCCTGCTTGTCAAACTACAAATAGATAAGACTCAAATTCTACATTTTCGCTCAGCGCGGACAAATGTGACTCAAACACATTCGACCAGTCACACGAGTTCCAAATTAAAGTCATTTGCTCACAAAATGTTGGCTAGAATTATGGTCAAATTCAAAATAGTACAACTATTGTGGGTCGTTAGAATTCAAAAGTGCCACTGTATTGAAAATAGATACTTAGACACACAGATACTGTGCAGACCTAAGTACACCCTGTTGGGGCACATCTCCCCAGCACCTGTTTGAATAGTCAGCTGCTAAAAATGAGAAGACACCCTGTAATTACACAGGGAATGAATCATACACACACGATCCTCCACACTGCATTCCATCCTGGGTGGCAACCACCCGGTGACCCCGGAGATGAGAAGGTGCGCTGCTAACAGGTGAGGACGCGGCTTTCAGCGCGCCACAGATCGAGTTTCCACAGAAATCTGGCGAGTGGTAATGTTCCACGTTCAAAGTGTCTTTTTCCCCCTCCCCTAAATCATAACGGGCCAGAACAAATCAGCCACTAATCCCAGAGTCCTTGACCTCCCGCTGCTAATGGTCCCTGTTTTCAAAACATGGCGAAAGAATCGTCAGCTCATTTTTCAATCTTTTCTCACACGAATTTTGCCGCGAATGATACAACAAGTACGTACTTTGTGTAACATTGGGCCTGGCTTATTTTCCAGCACACATGAATTGCAGAAAATCGTACAAAATGTTCACCACTACTACATTAAACACAAGACTACTTTTCATATTGCGTGTACTGAAAAAAATATGTTTTGTCAATCACTTATGAGATTTATATTAAATGTTGACAAACAAGTATATTCAATTAGAAGGAATTGTATAAACTCATTACTTATTCTGGCAAAAAAATAAAAATTGCAACAGGTTCTAAAATAATTTTGTGGAAAATGTATTCATTATATCTAGATAGGGCGGCACGGTGGCCGACTGGTTAGAGCGTCAGCCTCACAGTTCTGAGGACCCGGGTTCAATCCCCGGACCCACCTGTGTGGAGTTTGCATGTTCTCCCCGTGCCTGCGTGGGTTTTCTCCGGGCACTCCGGTTTCCTCCCACATCCCAAAAACATGCATTAATTGGAGACTCTAAATTGCCCGTAGGCATGACTGTGAGAGCGAATGGTTGTTTGTTCCTATGTGCTCTGCGATTGGCTGGCAACCAGTTCAGGGTGTACCCCGCCTCCTGCCCGATGACAGCTGGGATAGGCTCCAGCACGCCCGCGACCCAAGTGAGGAGAAGCGGCTCAGAAAATGGATGGATGGATATCTAGATAGATAGATATTCATTTGACTATTTTTTTGTTTTTTAAACACATGCAATGCCTTAAAAATTGCAAAAGAAAAAAACAAAAAAAAGAATTGGGTCTTCACTATTTTACAGTAAAATTCTTCTGCTTTCATTAATTGAGTAGGAAATCGTACCAAATTTTATGTTACGCAAATTTTGCAGTAAAGCATAAAAAGGTTCAACGCCATTTTATGGGAATGACTTACTGGTTGCTTACATTTTCTGGTAAAATATACCTTTAAGTAACATAAAACGTCACAGTTGACAAAGAAGCAAACCAAAGAAACAAACTGAAATAATACTGTATGCCTCTAAGGTCACAGAAAACTGGACGTCAGCTCCAATTTTCTGGAAAAGTACATTTCGAGTTGTACAAATCTTCAGAACTTAACTGAAATTTCATGTAAAAATATGCCTCTAACATAACATTAACGATAAAATGTTTAATCTTTAAAAAATTAAACAAACGTTTTATTTTTTTTAAAACAACAACAGCATTATAATTATTTTCTTTAAATCACTCAACGTCAATGCTATATTTCGGAGTTAATAGTTAAAGTTACTTGGGCAGCATTACTTTCCATACAGTCTCCTACAAAACTATGACACCCCAGCTACCATATTAAAAAAATGCAGTTGAGTACAGGAGTGAATTACACAGCAGTTTAATGGGGTTGAACCACACAGGCAGCAGCGAGACTCCCTGGAAGAGGTCCTAAATGTCTTCTGTTTTCATGGTAAAAACAAAGAAGACCTACTTAGCAATGGAGTTACTTTGTAACACGCGATTTCCACTCCTCTGCCATCAGCAGGTTAATTAACTGTGAAAACTGCTCACTGCAAACCTTAAATCACTCATTCGGCGCTCTGTCACGAGCCGCCAGGTTAAGCGCCTCAGGTTCTGCACCACACTCACGTTCGGATCTCTGGCTGTGAGGGAACGAGGGTGTCACTATAAATGTCCTCGTATCGCTGCGGTTGCAGGCCGCCATTCTTTGCGCGGCGTGCGTTCTAATCTGCCCATTCAGACCGAAAGACAATAACAGGTGGATTGTGTGGGGAAGTCTTGGCTGTCATTATTTTGCTGGAGGAGGATCAATGCCACCCACTCTGCACACCATCTTCTCCTTTGTCTCACCTAAATTCCACACCAGCTTACAGTAGATGTCAGAAGCTATATTTACCCCAAGTCCTATCCGCTGTGAGGAATTCCCAGAATTCCGCGGTGAAGAGGGTAGTGAGGCCTGCATGCGGAGTCCATCGATTCCATTTGTGTGCGCCTTCTGACAGCTTGGACATCCTCAAAGTGTGCTGACTCAATTAGTCCCATGCAAAAGTATTGATGGACCCTTCTTTCAGTACAGTTCAGTTCACAGTATGATATTTTCCGTAAACATATTATTGCACATACTGTATAATTTTTATTTTGGGGGAAAAAACGTTTTAAAAGCAACACAAACTTTTCAGAATCTAATACGAGATCATACAAAATCTTAAACACTTAGTAAAAAGTTCTTACGCGAATGAGACCAGTGATTCTCAAAGTGGTGTACAAGTGCCACTCATGGTGCACAAAAGTGTTTAACGTTTAAGTTCAATACATTTTCATTTAATCTTCAAGTAATTTTTTTTACTTTTATGTGCAATACATTTTAATTGAATTCATATGTAAGTCAAGTTTTTCCCATTAAATTAATGCAAGAAATCATGATGCACAAACTTTATATCTTATTTAATTGCGTTACTATTATACTTTTATTATGTTTTTATTCAGTACAATATTGTAGAACGCTACTTTTCTTTATAAAAAAAAAAACATTGCTTGTGTTTTTTGAGGGGCTGGAACGGATTAATGGCATTTGGATTCATTTAAATGTGTTAGGATGATTTGAGCTAGTTCCCCATAGCAACATTATCCTGACTTCAAACGAAGTCAGTCACCCTTGCATGTGTCCCAATCTTCTCGCCCTCTTGGGCTTTACAACGCTCTTATTCCCGAAGAATATCACCTCCATAAATCACCTCCCTTTCCCCCCCACCCAAAATCATCTCATAAACTTGTTTTTTCTTCTTCACGCTCATCAGCATTTCTTTGTTTAACATTTATGTTTATTGATAAATGAAGATGGCCTTAAATAATGCAGAGCAAAACATTAGCCGCGAGCGAAGAGATATTAATAATTGATGGGCTACTAGTGGGAAGGGAGGGTGGGTTTGGGGGGTGGGCAAACTGGGAATAGATAATATTAGCTTAATGCAAGCCGGTGTGAACGGGCCAAGTGTAATCGGCATGCCGTCCTTAACGGATGATAGTTATTGTGGCCTGAAAGTTGTGAAGAAAAAAAAAAAAAAAAAAGAGGATCATGGTGAGAGGGATTGTGTGTGTGTGTGTGTGCGTGTGTGTGGGGGGGGCGGGGGGGGGGGTCATAGATTGGCTCATAGGAGCTGACAGTGCAAATAGTGTTTTTAATAGCAGCAGCTTGACACATTCTGCAGAGAGGCCCTATAATGGTCAGCTCTGTGCTTAGCGTAAAGGGAGAAAAATGGCCCGCCGCTATTAAAAAGAAACTGGAGAAGGTCCTCGCTCTTACTTTGCTGTTTTCTTTCCCCCCCCCCCCCTTAACTACGCCGCCCCATCACTCATTTTGATCCCCTCCTGTCCATTTCCTGTCTGCAGTCTCACTTGACTTTGCCCACACAAACACACACACGCACGAACACGCTGGGTCATATAGGGAGCCTGATCTATAACCTCTAGTTTGGGGGGGTGCAAAGGGGGCTCATTTTACTCAGCGACCGAGGACACTGAGGATACGAGCAGGTCACTTATTATGACATCGTCTCAGCCACAACCAACAACAGAGGAAAACATTTTGTATGACATCATACAAAAAGTGAAGGTCTACGTGTTAAGTTCACCAGAGGCTGTTTGTGGTCACTGTGGGCGCGTAAAGAGCGTTTGAGAACAAAATAAAGAACAAATATAATAAATAAAACTAACATGCACAAATCAAATGAAAGTGAATCAGATACTAATACAATTGTAAAAAAAAATGGATAAAAAGTAATACAGTACAAGTAAAAAATGAAAGCTAAAATAAAATTAAGAAAAATTTTTTTTTGTTAAAAACAAAAGTAAGTCACATAAATATTAAAAGCTAAAAGAAAAATGTAAAAATGACCAAAATAATACAAATTAAAAATAATTGAAAGATAATAAAAATAACAGTAAAAATTGAAGTAAAATATTAAATAAAATAAAAAAATTCAAGGGAATAGTAGTGAGGAAAAACTATAAATGCAAAAATAAATGGAAAAAATAATATGTAAAAGTAACTTCACAAAAATCAAAGTAAAAAAAAATCAAATAGCAAGAAAATTATTCAGTCATTCATCTTCCGTTCCGCTTCTCCTCACTAGGGTCGCGGGCGTGCTGGAGCCTATCCCAGCAATCTTCGGGCGAGAGGCAGGGTACACCCTGAACTGGTCGCCAGCCAATCGCAGGCAAGAAAATTAATGAAAGCAAAAAACACAAAATAAATTAAACCCAAAATACCTTTTTAATGTTACCAAATACATTAAAAGCAAACTAGTAATTATAATAATGAATAGATAAATAAGGATATAAACAACAATAATAATAAAAACAAAAACAATGATTTAATAAATAACACAGAAGTATTAAGAAAATAATATTAAATGTTTCTATCGCACCTAAACAAACGAACAAAATACAACGTGCAAGGTGGTTCACGGCATAAAATCCCTCTTTGTTAGTGAAGTTTTGCACTTGCACACTATGGTTACTAGGGTCACCTGAAGGCTAAGCCCCGCCCCGGCCCCCGCCAGTCTAAAAAAAAACCTGGTGACGCCCCTGCCTACCATCACACATCTCTATTTATCTTGCAGTGCTTGTACTGGACCTCATTAGACTGTACATTGTATCGTTGTTAGTCTATCAAGCCATAATGTAAAAGCAGTTAGGGCATCTCACTTTCATTACATTCATTACTAAAAACAAATTAAAGTAACCACGGAAATGTGAATGTTCTACTTACTACCGTGTTTATTTCTTTGAGTTTGAAATCCTACTAAATTATGGTGAGAAAATGCTGCTGCAGGACAATCCAATAATCTTGCCGTTACATTAAATATGAATACAATTGGAGATTATTGCCCCTGTGGACAACAACAGAGTATGTATGAACAACAGCGTCTGATTACTGAGGTGCCATTAGGCTCAAGTTGATGGGCGCTCGGTGCCTTTAGGTCAGTGGATGGAGGGAAAAAAAATAGAAAAGAAATATACTCTCCAAGGGATTATGTTATTGTTATGCCAGGCTAGTAAAAAAAAAGATACAGAGGGGTGGAAAGGGGGGTGGGGGGGGGGGGGGTAATGGGTATCAAAGGCAGAGGAGGACCCCCTTCCTCCAATATTGCTATCACAGCAGCATATTAGCATCTAAACAAAGGAGGGAGAATCCCCCGCAGCGCAGCCTCCGCGTTTCAAGTGGTCACTCGCAGCATTTTATTTAGTCCTCAATCCGCCACCTTTTATGCTGACTAGGACTATAATAATAACAAAAAAATATAGATCTATAAGAACAATCCTCCTGTGTCTTCACAAAAGTTGCTGCTTCTTCTCTTTTTCGCCCTCTTTTCACACTCTTCTCTCTCTTTTTGGGGGGGGAGTGGGGGGGGGGGGGGGTTGGCTTCATCACAGCAGCTATATGACAGCTGTCATCGCTCCTCGGCGGGCCTCAGATCTGCATTTCAAGGTTCGAGGGTTCACCGGTTCGCCGCGTTCCGCTCGGGCACGCAACACGCAGGCAGCTCGTCTCTCAGAAGGCCCCGCTCGTAAACAATAGGCTCGCGCGTACACGCGCCGCCGCCGCCGCCATGCTACCAATACGTGACACTTCAGGGGGTATTCGTGTCACTTGAGGCTTTTTGTTTGTCGTTTATAGAAATAGAACAGAAGTGTATTCGAAACAAAGTTAAATATAGCCGTGACATTTGTATTACGAGCAGTGCAAATGTGCGTGCGGTCTTCAAAATAGTTAAAGCTGGGATCTAACAACAAAAGCGGTGTTATTCAAGAAATGAGTCGGAATCTTATCAGCAAAGTGGTATTTTTTTGTAATTCAAGAAAACAATCTTACAAGACTTTTTTGTTAAGAAAAAGTCATATAAGTAAAAGTATACAGTAAAGTGTTAACCTAAACGAATGGCAAAAATGTTTGCGTAATTAGCGCCCTCCCAAATGGTGCTGCAATTGCCTATAAACGCCACAAGCACTTTTTTCTATTGAATACAAAAACACAGTATATACCTACAGAAAGTGAAACATTTTTGGGGAAAAAAAAAAAAAAAAGTCAAGAAAAAGTTGTATATTTATCAGATGGAAGTTGTAATACTAATGTCGAAGAGATGTACTTTTCAGTTGTAATAGGGAAAAAGTTTTTCAAACATTTTCGTGAAAAACACTTCTTATCTTACAAGAAACATTCTTAATGAGAAAAACGGTGAGATATTTATGAGAAATCAGTCAGAATCTTAAAATGTAGTGCTAACTTGTATTGTTCCAAAAATAAAATGTACATAAATATATTTTTGGGAAATTATATTTTGAGGGAAAAAATATTAATATTTATGACAATGAAGTCATAATCTTACAATAATCTTCATATTTTTAAATGTCTTGTAGAGAATGGATGAAGTAGACGAAATCATGCAGACTGATGTTTGTTATATATTTTATATTCTGACTTGTTATTCTCTGGGGTCACCAACCATTTTGAAACTAAGAGCTACTTTTTGGCTTCTGATTCATGCGAATGTGCTAAATTAATTTTTGCTTAATTTACCTATAAATAACATTGATCATTTCAAAGATTTCTTTCAATAATTATCATCAGTGATTTAAAGAAGAAGGAAACTGATCAATATGCAAGATTTTATTTCTCTAAATCTCCAATGATGACTTCGACAACTTTCCGAGGAAATCACAATGTCCCATCACTGCTGAGGCCAGCGGACTACTCATGTGGCTCTTGGAGGTGACCTAGTGCCCCCCGGGCACCATGTTGGTGACCCCTTGTTCTAATTAGTTCAATGTATTTAAAAATATCTGTTAAAACAAGACAAAACCATGTGTACAAAGCATGTTTTATTGTTGTCAAAGCAAATAATTTGCTCATTCGAAGTTTCAAGGCTGACTGTTGACATCAGTTGCAGTCAAATGTTTGTCAGGTCTTTAATGATTTATTTATTTTTTTCCCTTTCTTGGAGGAAATTCCAAGGTCGCTAAGGGAGCAATCGGATGCCGCGCTCCATGCTTTTTGTTTTTGGGATGCTGTGACGGACTTGTTTGTTGTTGACCTCCACTGTTCCAATCAGGATGGGTGGGGAATGCCCTTTAGAAGACAGCCCGCTTGACAGATCCGCTGGCCTCACTGCTGCGGAACGGACAACGGGCTAGAATCCAACTCCCTTATTTGGCACATCTACCTTTTGACAGCACAGCCGGAAAAAGATCAATAAAAATCTGTCAGGAAACGACTTCCATTCCCTCCCGTTTACTGATTAACATGACGGGTTGCCGACAGCTGGGCGTGGAAACAAGAACTTGCTGGAAGAGAGGATTTCCACCAGGTGGTTGAGAGATTCAGTGGTAACTTGTCGAACGAGTTGAATTCCTTCTGTTACCGCGCTCGTAACTCAAATCAGATAGAAGTGCTGTATGGTGGCAGCTGAGAGCATTACATGTTATGTATTTAAAGCAATCACATAGTATCCAGGAAACACCATAGGCACAGGGGGTAACAGTTTTTATGTGGCGGTGCAGCAGCACAGGTAGATAATATAGGCATATATTCTTTATCCTCTGCGAAGAACGACTAATAATACTGCTGCACTGAGAAGCCGGGAAAGGAGCTAAGCCTCTAGTACTGTATATCCGTACGTCTGTCTTATACTGCTCCCGGTTGGCCAGGGCGCACAAACCAGAATGAGCAGCACAATGTGCATTGAAGGAGAAAGTGTGACAACATTTTTAGTTACGTCATTAGTGTATGGTATATTTAAAATACTGGAACCGATTAATGGCATTTCCACGTATTTCAACGGGGACAGATGATCGGAGAGACATGTTTTGAGTAACGAGCATGGTCGAGGAATGAATTGAACTTGTATCTCAAGGCACCGCTGTATGCATCTCGTGTTTTTTCAAGAAAAGTCTGTCATCATCTTATGAGAAAAAGGTCTGAATTTAACAATAATAAAGTCCTATCTTTTCAATATAAAACTCCCATGTTCCGAAAATGTGCTATTGACAAAAAGTCATAATTGTATATGAATAATTCCTTATTTTTTTGCGAAAAAAAAAAAGACTTTCTTTGGAGAAAAAGCAACGTCACCGTTGTCTTTAGATTGGCACATGACCTATGGGCACGGGGGAGCTCGTGCATATGGAACCGGGCTAATTTACACTCTGTGCTCTGAGCGAGCTTGACTTTGAAGCTTTTGAACCCTCCTCCTCCTTTTCATCTGATCTGCGGCCACAACTCGAGCTCGTGCGAATGGCTGCGGGCCACAGCGGATGACAGATAATAGAGCAAAGGTACAAAGCGAGCAAACGTCTTCATACGTGTATGAGCAGGAAGGGCGAGGTCGTTATAGAAGGTCCCAGTCCCACCAGCGCGTCTGATGGGCCGTGTGGCATTGTCCTTGCGCTGGGCCTTAAGCGTTAGCTCCTTTGTTAGCGCCTCGGAATGCATAACGCTCTCTTGTCTGGACCTGAGAACGCAGGACGGGGCAATTACGGGCCAAAAGGCGTCTTGAAGTCATTTTGAAAGAATTCTTGGTTTCTTAAAAGCGCGTCTCGTGTCTTCATTGGGGAAAATGCAACACTTCAATGCTTTCTGGATTTATTGCCACAAAACATGCCAGGAATATCTGCCGACTCTTGGTTCAAAACTAAAAAGGAGTGAAAAATATCATAATCTTATGAGAATAAATTTGTAATAAAAAAAAGTTGCATTTTACAAGAAAATCATGTAACGAGAAAAACTAGACAAGAATAAAGATATTGTTTAAAAGTCATATTTTGAAGAGAAAATATTATGAGAAAATGTATGTATTTGAAAAATAAAGTAGGAATAATAGAATCTGATGAGAAAAAATCAAATACTACAAAGTAGAAGTAGTCATATTTTTTCTTAGAACCTTACAATAATGATGTCGCAATATAGACATTTTTTTTTTCAAAAATTAAGGAAAAACGTAATTTGTTGAAAAAAGTAATAATTTCTTCAGAAGTCAAAAGTAATCCTTTTCCTAGAAAATAGTTGGAATCACACAAGAAAGTAGTAGTCCAATTTTACTTTAATAAAGGTATTTGTGGTTCGGTGAGCGACTGGTTAGAGCATCAGCCTCACAGTTCTGAGGACCCGGGTTCAATCCCCGGACCCGCCTGTGTGGAGTTTGCATGTTCTCCCCGTGCCTGCGTGGGTTTTCTCCGGGCACTCCGGTTTCCTCCAAAAAACATACATGGTAGGTTAATTGAACACTCTAAATTGCCTCCTGCCCGATGATAGCTGGGACAGGCTCCAGCCTCTAAATTGCCCGTAGGTGTGAACGTGAGTGCGAATGGTTGTTTGTTTGTATGTGCCCTGCGATTGGCTGGCAACCAGTTCAGGGCGTACCCCGCCTCCTGCCCGATGACAGCTGGGATAGGCTCCAGCACGCCAGCGACCCTTGTGAGGAGAAGCGGCTCAGAAAATGGATGGATGGATGGATAAAGGTATTTGTTTTCCAACAAAAAAAGTCAAAGGAAAAGAAGCGCATCTTGATATTCGTGCAAGCGTTTGCCTATTTGGCACCGATGTAGTCACAGCAAGGGTGTTCCATAAACTGCGACCTCCACCTTGAAGTGGAAAAAATAAATAAATAAAAAACAAAAACAAAAAAACAAGAAAAGTTCAAAAATTGCATTGTTGACAAAAGCTGTAATCGTATGAATGAAAGTGATGAGAATCAAGAAAAAGGTCAAGTTAGAAAAGCATATTTTCTCCAAGCAAAACAATGACACAATACAAATTAATTTTTCATAAGAGTATAACTTTTCTCCATGATTTATTTCTGAAAATAAATAAATAAAAATACTTCTTTCTTCTGGTTGCATAAGGTTTTTATTTCTTTTCAGTACAGCTCTAATACTCCAGTTGAGGAGGCATTCAACCTCTTTCAGGTACAAAGATAATATTGAGGAGGGGAAAAAAACTTGAAGACTGGAAGTGAAACTCAAATTTCCGACACTATGGCGAGCTTTCAAAACAACCTTTGCTGTCGCCAAATCTCCGAGATCTTATCGCGGTTGCTCCGCTCTGCGACGAGAATGCCGATGTGACGAGACGTCCTCTGTGCTCGGAGCGCTAATGGCGTGTCTTGTCACCCGCCGCCCGTCACGTCACGGCACCTCTTCTGAACTTCTGATTCCTCCGCCAACCCGACGTCTTTGTTTTTTTTTCCCCCATCCCAGAACCAACCACTCGTAACAATTTCAACCCTTGCAGCAGAGCGAGCGACGAATGCAAAGAGTGTGAAGATCTCTTTGTTTAAGAAAACTTTGCGCGGGCTTAGAAGTTGAAAGAAAGAATAGACAGAAAGTACAGCTGATTTATCTAATTGCCATCAAGTGCGCGGCCACTTGTCATATCAAAACATAACCGGCTGTAATTGTGTGTTTACAAGCAGACGGGCCCTAGAATAGAAACACTTTGAGGCCACAGCCCGAGTCGCAATTACTGACTTTTATACCTTGGTACCGCCGAGACAAAAAAAATAAATAACGCAACCAAATGATTGATCGCAAGCATCTCTTGCAAATATTGGCTCACTCTTTTGATGTTTTTATTTTCTGGCAGGATTTTCTTTCTCTTGAATTGAGAGCAAAAATCTGTGTTATTTATTAGTTTTAGTCATTTAAAGGGAAACTTTGCTGTTTTAAAACCGCTAGCAAGATTTGGATGTCGCCTCACTTCACTCACACCTCATCAGTCACATCTTCTGTCTCCGATTGGTTGTTCTTCCTCAGCCATTGAATTAGAGGTACAAGAATGGGGTCAGAGAGGGCTTATTGTAGTTATTTAGTTTTAAATAAAAACAAACAGTGCAGCAACACATGTAGACAGACCATATAACAATACTCACAGACATTTTTGATCCTTTGCAAAAAAGGACTAATATTACTGAGCTGGTGGACTCCTGGTGGCTAAGGCGTGCACACCAGAAGGCGCAGAACAATGTCAATTGGTCTTGAAGCATGAAATCATGACGCACAAACCGGTTAACTCTACATTTTACTTGTGTTATTATTGTATGTTTACAGAAAGTTTGAAGAATAATTTCATAAACATAATCGGTGACAAAGGGCAGCCTTGGCGGAGTCCAACCCTCACTGGAAACAAATGGGATTCACAGCCGTAAATGCTGACCAGATACCGGTCGTACAGAGACCGAGCAGCTCGTAATATTCATGCATTGATATTTTTAAATATTTTCTTTTTACACAAAAAGGTGTAATAAGGAGAAAACTGTTGTAGATACATGCAACAATATTGACGAGCTATGAGTTTGAATTTCATATTTACCCTTTTTAATTTTTTATACACATACATTACATATATTTGTTTTGACGTCGACATGATTTCCTCATTTGCTGCTAACACGATGCAACTTGGCACTAGGGGGCAGGTGAGACTTAAACGTGAACTACAGGAAGTAAGTTTGTCCTCCGAGGAAATTATGTCACAATGAAAGTTAGCAGTTAGTTAGCGAGTAGCAGATGACCATAGGTTTGATGTCAATTTGCCAATGGTGGGCGGAAAAAAAAAGTGAGAAAGGCTGTCGTTGGGGAAGCTACAGAGAATTCCCTTGGACAAGCTCACTTTTGCCAACATGCTGCATTTTAAGTAAGACATGGGGACATCCTCACGTATCCAGATGTGCTTATCAGTTGTCACTGGTTGAACGGGGTCAAAGTTGGAAGGAAGGAAGAGGCAATTTTGTTTTTCAGCAACAGGCCCAAAACTGCTGATGGATGCACTTCCTACGCATCCAAGTGGGAACAACAGGCTAATAACGCCACAAACCACTCAAGACAAATCTCAACGTTGACATACAGCGCCTGTGTTTAAAAGCCACAAGTCATAACTGTCAAGGCACGAGAGCGACTAATCTTTCATTGGTTTCTGTGGCTTTCGGAGCATTAAAACTTGATGCATCTCCTCACTTGAGAGCAACTGTCTGTGGACCTGTTAACGTGCAAGTTAAATGGATTGATCATAATGGATTCTGCTCCAGCGACAGACATCCAACACTGGAAAATTGATTTGATCTCCGGAGGACAGGCGATGGGATATCATTTTTTACAATTGAGACGTCAATGGAACACGGACCGCAATAAAGACGAGACTGAGAAAGTCAATCCCGCCTCCACCGACACCGGAAAAATGAAATGCGTGAATCATCTTAGTCGCATCCGGCTTTATTTGCATCGACTGCTTAGAAGGGCTTGTCTGCAACCCCCCCCCCCCCCCCCCCTCCAAAAAAAAGTAATTTCTGGGTGCATCATCCACTCAAATCAAATAAATGCTAACTTCATTGATAACCAAAACAGAAGCACCTATCGAGACATGCGTCTGGAATTCAAGTGTGGAGTCTTGTTGTAAAGTTCCCTGCACTGTGTTAAAGATAATCTTACATTTAACTAACTTTCTAGTAGGTTGACATACAATGATGTGTCCACAGTCCATACTAATTCTCTGAACTTCGTTGCTAACCAAAACAGCAGCACCTACTGAAGAATATCAATATCAAGAATAAAGTTGAATTGCTTAAAAATGTAAATTTTTGACGGAAAAAACACACCATCATTTGCAAGTACAAAGTCATTTTCTTCTTCTTAAAGAAGTAGGAATCTAAGAAGAAGAAAATATTTTTCAAGAAAAAGGTTGAGAAAATATTATTCCTAAGATTTACAAAATAAAAAGACCTCCCACCCATCTGCAGTTAAGTAAATGAACTACTAATTGCGGAAATACTGCACATTGTTGTGTCCGCTTGCCTGACAGAATCAAACAAGCAGTTTATATTACTTATATCTGAATTAACCATGTAATTATCGACACCATCACGTGTTAAAAGGTTTTTAATAGATGAGCGTGTCCGTTTTAAAAATCACTCGGTGGGCCGACAGAGTGGGATCGTTCATAAAATCAGCATCGAATAAGGTGATCAGATTACATTTAATGTCTTTTTTCTCCCCCTCGGTGTCCGCGGACCTCTGCCATGAATTAAAACCATCTGAAAGCATCTGGAGTGCATTTAATTTCGCCTTGATTCACGCGCTGTAATATAAGCTCTCTCTCCGGTGCCCGGTGTAGCACAACACGGGACAGCCAGATTGGACCCAGCGTATATAGTCTATATATAATATAATATAGTGTAGGTATCAGATAATATAGTGGAGATGTAATGAAAGTGTAAACAAAAAAGCTGTCAAGAAGGGCGCGACGTGCTTGTGAAAAGTCTCCCATAGTCGTCATAGTCTCCTCGACAAAAGAGATTTGCGCGGGTCTGGCGCCTTGCACGTGAACAGGTGACATGAGCAGGTGACTGAAATAAACACAGGCATTGTTTGATGGCATGTGCACAAAAGGCTGAGTCAGTTATTATGATGTAATTGTGTGATGTACTACCATGCCAGATAAAAAGTACCCTCAAAATACTAGTTTAGCACTCTTTCGTGGAGCACTGGACTACACTCCACGATTATTCGTCTTTGTCCCAACATTGCATTAAGTTTCGTGGTAATCGGTTTTGCGTAATCCTACTCGCCAAGGAATGCTCGTTTTATATGATGATTTCTGTGGCAATGGCACTCACTACCTGTTGGCCTAAAATGTCGTGCGCCGTGGGAGTTGAGACATTTCTTTCCTCCGTATTTTCTTATAGCGTCAGTGAGTCACTTTTTTAATTAGTCAGACAGTGAGTTAGTTTTGTTAAAGGAGTTAGCGAGTGAGTAAGTACGTAGGTGAATCAGTGGGTGAGTGAGGTAATTTTGTCAGCGAGTGAGTGCAGGAGCTAGTGAGCTAGTTATAGAGTGAGTTGATGAGTTAGTAAGTAATTTAGAGAGTAAATAGGTTAGTCGGCTAGCGAGTGAGTCAATTAGTTTGTGAATAAATTAGTGAGTTAGTTTAATTTTGTGTGGTTACAGTCCACCTGCATCAGGGTCAAATAGGGCCAGTGACCCACCAGATCCAAGAAATGGAGCCATTTTTGAAAAGAAAATATGTTACTGGCATGAAAACCAGACTTCGGAACATACAGTATATATTGTAACGGTCAGCACAGTAGATGAAGGAAATTTAGCAAAATGTCCATGCCTACTAATGATGATATCAAAGTCTTACACAAGGCCAGATTAAGATGCGTAAAGCACTCTGCTGAGGCCAGCTTTACACCTTTCCGTCCTTGTGCCGCAGTGATAGATGGCTGCTCGTTTTCTGCACTGAGTGTGACGCCTGTTGGACAGCTGCATTGGCACCGACTAAGACCACCGCCGCCAAGTCACAAAACCATTTTTTTAACACCTGCTACTCCCTCAGCATCACGTGTGTGCTTATCTTGAGGCTCATAGCACAAAACAAAGTACTCAACACTCCACTGTAACCAGTCACAAACGAGGACTATCATTTTGTATATTCGTCTCATTATGAATCACTAATGAGGGCTGAAAATTGTAACCAATTATTTAACCACTCCGGTCCTGTGGGTGGCAGTATTTCATGTTACAAAGTGGGGGACAACCATCATACATTTCATGTTTTTCTTTCATCGCAAATCAATTTCCTGCCCTGGCCCACAATGTAACTGCGTGAAGTGAAACTAAACCAACCAACTAACCCACTCACAATCCGACTAACTAAAATAGTAACCCACTCATATATATATATATATATATATATATATATATATATATATATATATATATATATATATATATATATATATATACTCTTATTTAACTTGCTAGCTAACCTCTTCACTGACTGACTAAATTAACTAACTCACTAACTCCAACTTAACTTATTCACACACTAAATTATTCACTGACTAATATGCTAATTCACCAGCTAACTGACTAACTCACTCATTCACTCACTAATTAACTTACTATATGACTTAATTAACAAACTCTCTCAGTATTTCAAACTTATTTACACACTAAATTACTCAATGATTAACTAATCCACTAATCCACCAACCACCTAATTAATTCACTTATCCATTAACTCACTAGCTAAGTCTAACATAATCACTATCAATCTGACTAAAAATAACTCTCTAACTCTTCAACTTATTCACTTTCTAAATCACTGTCTTAACTCACTAACTCAATCCATATTCACTCATTAGCTCACTAACTGACTAAATTAATTAACCCACTTAATCACCCCAACTTATCCACTCACATATTACTAACACACCAACTAACATTCAATTAACTCACTCTCTCGCCGACAAAACTGACTAACCAAGTGACTAACAAACTCTTGAGCTACTAACAAATTAACTTACTGCTTGCTTGCTAACTAACGTACTCACTGTGATATATATATATATATATATATATATATAAATATATTTACATTACATTAAATGCAGCTCTTCAATCAGATCTTATTGTATTTGTGTACCTAATGTTGTGTCCAGTGCGCACACAGTACATAATTTTCATTTTGCTGGAGCGCAAAGCCTGCATGAATAAGAGATGGTGAAAAATCAATATGCGTCTTTACACCACTATGAACGATAAAATATTAACTAGTGTGGAAACCGACCTGAGCAGATTTGCTTTCGTGCACGAGCGAAGGCCTTGCCGGTAATAAACACATACAGTGGGTCAACAAGGGGGGAAATATCATATTCATTACCCGTTGTTGCCGCTTTCAGCATCACAGTGTGCGCTACTCACCAATAGGCTACAAACTTTACTTTTGTAGTCTGAGAGTGGAAAAAAAAAGTGTTTCTGTGTGCAGTTATTACTGAGCGTATAAAAAAGCATGTGTCTGAAAAGGGAAACTGATGATCTCACCGAGAGGATCTTCATCCCTATTGTCAATGGATTTCCAGTGGAAGCAGCGACAGGGATTTCACAAACAATTTATACCAAATTGCGGGAAAATTGGCTGCAGAGAAAAAAAGCAGAATGAGGTTGAGATGATCCAAAGGATATTTATTCACTAAGGCTCTCACGGTTGTTCCACAGGGTTCTCCACTTTCAAAATAACCCACAACCCCCGCGTTCTTTTCCCCCTTCCCCTTCCCCAACCGCTCTCCCTTTCATTCACTGTTTCAAATGTATTAATGGGCCGGAACCTTCCCGGATGATCGTGGCCCTCTTCCTAATGAAAACGCTCTGCGGCTGGGTCCCACTGCAGCAATCAGGCCCCTGGCCTCCGGAGCGAGTGGGCCAGGCAACATGCCGAGCAGGAAGAGTCCCATGTGACGCCACGCTGAGTCCTTTAGTCACCCCGTGTTGCCCTGCGCCCTCCCTGGCCTCGACAAATCCTTGAGTGGGGAAGACCACTCAGGACTTGAAAAGCGATTCCCTGGTCAGCGTGCTGAGCTGATACCATATTGGTGACGTAAAACCGTTGCTGGTCACTCATTAGGTGAGTGGATTTGTCATCATTGCAACATTTGTGGATACAGGGTTTGAAATTACTAAAATAAACATGAAAGCAAACATTAGCCTGTCTTAGCTCTTGGCACTTCAGTATAACACCCTACAGTCTCCAATTTGCAACAGCTGTCCATTTTCTTGCAGCCCACAGTCTACCCTCGAGTAAAATTTGATTGCTTAACACGGCGGCACTGTCTTTCCAGTATCTCACGTTAGCTTACCTGTGGCCTGGCCTGTTTTGTTGCTGCTTAAACATGTCCGCCTATGCCAAGAAGTAAATGTAGGAGCTCTGAATCTCATTCAGAGTTGCTGCTCGTGTGTCCTGTTACAACTAATGCCTTCAATGCGGCGTGGATTTTGCAGTTTCCAGTGTTACTTTATATACAGTATATATCACTGTATAGGGAAAAGTTATCTATCTGATATATTTGACTTTCTGCAATATATTTTACAATTGCGTCATTTTTAGTTGGGTTTACACCGCAATGTCCTTTGGGTTTCTCAGCAGCGTCATCACGTCCGACTTGTTAGCCACATATCGTAAAAACACTGAAATGAAAGACATCTACTTCCCTGTGAGGCGTCACTATGAAAGGCTTGATGGAGGGTAAAAAAAAACAGTAGCAGAAACACACTTGGGTCTTCTGTGTGTTTAGCCTGTCGTTAGCCAGCAAAGCTTTGTTTGGTCTTCCCTGACAGCTCCCCACTTTTTCAACTCTCCGTCAATCCCTCCAGGCCCCAAGCCTTGAGGTAAAGCCCGGCCAGATGTGGCGACCTTTCTTCTTTCTTTGCAGCAGCGTGTGCGAGACATGTTACGTGCATCATCTGTTTTAACTTGTCTGTCTTTGCCAAAAGACCCGCCGAGTGCCGTTTTCCATCCAATATATGTTTTACGCTTTGCCAACACTGTCGGTGAAACTCGAGGTCCACCTGCTTGTGATGTTGCCCATCATGGCTAACGACAAACAGGCAGCTTCAAAGGCGCGGCGCTAAGGTGCTAACTAGCATACACAGATGGATCATTCACCAATTTGCGGGATGAGGATTTTCCATCTGGAGCGTCGAGATCAAATTTTCATCACATATTCCTGCATTCCATGGGGGATTATATATTTATGGTTACAAGTGGAATGGAATGCCAAACAAAAAAGTTATTTTCTGCAAATGGATGTCTCCCAACTTCAGCCAGATGATGTCAACATAAATAGCGTCACCCACGTAAACAAATGTATAAATGTATACTAGACATTAGTTCTGTGCATTACACCCCCCACCCCAGATGTCCGGTCTGACTTAGTCGCCGGGGGCATCCTTTCACTTGAAAAAATAAAAACCTATCCCCAAATAGATGCTGCCAGTTCCCCTCCAATAAGTAGATATTACTTTGACTCTATCCATGGTTATATTTCAGTTCAGTATGTGACACCCTGATTCGGTTACCATTTCCACCAGAGTTGTGTATCAGCATCGCAGATAGCTACAAAAGCTCCAAATAGAAAAGGATAATGGAGGCCATTTTACTGTACAGTACATTTCACTAGCATTTACTGTTCACAAACAAAAACTAATTTAATGACGAGCATATCGAGCTCGTGAGTCATGTTTGGACTGGAAAGTTTACGTCGTACCTCATAGGCTCCAGTATTTACGACCTTTGCAGAAGCATTCCTTCTTCATATTTTTGTATAAAACTCTACTTTTGGATGGCATTTATATAACTAAATGTTTTTATGCCGGAAATAATCTACGCATAAAACAGTCACTTTTACTGTATTTAGGCGGAACACAACGTATATAGCCACATTTCCACAAGGTGGTACAGTACACAATTGGGTTTGGTATGTTACGTCCTGATCCGGTTAGAATTTCCACCGCTCTTTTGTAACAGCAAATCAGCATAGTAGATAGCTGCACGAGCTCCAAATAGAAACGGCTAATTGGAGCCAGTTACACATTTCATCCACATTTTCTGATTATAAAGAAACACTAACTTATGAACTAGCTTAACAAGGTTATTTTTGGGTACCTTGGACTAGAATGTTTTGGTGTCAGACTTCAGAATTTTTCACCTTAATGGACTAATAAAGCATTTCTCTTTTTTCTTTTTTTAAACGCTTCTTTTGGCTTGCACTTATAAGCTTTTTCAGACAATACATGAATCTTTGCACGCAATAATATAATGGAGGGATGATGTCACTCAAACTGAAGGGCATACAAGTCTCAGACAATTTTCTAAAATCAGGAAAAATGCCCCTTTAACTTCACTTTATGTGGGACACAATTTATGTGTAAGCACTCCTTGGGGGTAATTTGTTTGTGAATAAAAAAATAACAAAAAGTGAGCGAGCAGCAGCAGGTCTTCCACTGTGTTAGTGGAGCGTGTGACAACTACACTATGGTCTGCATTTGTTTTTCTTGGCCACGTTCACTAACTCGTTCTCGTTCTGAGTGACCTTGGGGGAATAAAGACCGGCAGGCAATTGTCTGCCGTCTTAAAGGGTTAAGTCACGTGAAAAAACAAACAAACAAAAAACAGCCCCACAGAGTAGTGGAGAAATTATGGAGAGAGGATAATAAAAGTGAATGTGTCAGATTTGGAAGATTTTTTTCAGCATAAGCATGAACAAAGTGCTCCATTTAGAGCCGGAAAACAAAGCTTAGCTGGTGATTGGGGAGAAGATTTTCCGTTTCTACTGCTTTTTTTCCCCCCCTCCCTGCCATTTTTCTTCATCACGTGGCGCAGCACCCCCCCCCCCCCCCCCAAAAAAAGAAAGAAATACAGCAGGAGATGAATCTCTTTAAGTCGTCTTGAACAACATAAAAACAGTCTGGATTTCCATTATTCAGCCGGACTGCTCTTTGCTTGTTTACAGTGGAGCGGGGGGCCCCGCTCCGACACCTGCGCACCGCATGGCTTGACAGTTTGATGGGCCCCTTTTATAATGGTGATTCACTGGCCAGATCTATGTGGATAAAAATGGAATTCCGGGAACCAATCTAATAAGAAAAATAAAGCACGGAGTGGTTGGCGTGGCTGCTAAACCGGCCCGTGCTGGCCGGCAATCAAATCCAAACTTTGATCTCCGATTGGGGGGCTGGGCTGGGCTGTTGGAGGGGGTTAAGGGGCTTTATTGCACGCCATCATCTCAGTCCGGTCAGCTCTTTCTCAAAAGGAGTCGTGGAGGGTCAAGTGGATGGTGCTTGAGTTTTACCTTTGAAAACACGCGCTTTAACCTTGATGCTCGGTAAACAGAAATTCAATCTCAGTATCCCTGACAAAAGATATAGAAAATATATACAGTGGGTACGGAAAGTATTCAGACCCCCTTAAATCTTTCACTCTTTTTTATATTGCAGCCATTTGCTAAAATCATTTAAGTTTATTTTTGTCCACATGAATGTACACACTGCACCCCATATTGACAGAAAAAAATGGAATTGTTGAAATTTTTGAAGATTTATTAAAAAACATAAAGGTATTCATTTCTTGGAAAAATTATAGTTCAGAATAAATTACCAGTACTTAAAAATAGGGAGTTACTTTTCAATCACCCTGTATATATATATATATATATATATATATATATATATATATATATATATATATATATATGTATGTATATATAATCTTTTTAGAATTGATTCACTTATTGATTATTGTTCAACAATAAATGCCATTTACTATTACTAAAAAATATAAAAATAATAAAAACATCCATCCATCCATCCATTTTCTGAGCCGCTTCTCCTCACTAGGGTCGCGGGTGTGCTGGAGCCTATCCCAGCTGTCATCGGGCAGGAGGCGGGGTACACCCTGAACTGGTTGCCAGCCAATTGCAGGGCACATAGGAACAAACAACCATTCGCACTCACAGTCATGCCTACGGGCAATTTAGAGTCTCCAATTCATGCATGTTTTTGGGATGTGGGAGGAAACCGGAGTACCCGGAGAAAACCCACGCAGGCACGGGGAGAACATGCAAACTCCACACAGGCAGGGCCGGGGATTGAACCCAGGTCCTCAGAACTGTGAGGCTGACGCTTTAACCAGTCGGACACCGTGCCGCTAATAAAAACATAAAAAATAAATAAAAAGTGTTTTTTTTTTTTCGAGATTTGAAGACTGCTTGTGTGGAGGAATTCACCAAAATCACACCAGAGCAATGCATACGACTGCTTTCTCCATACAGGAGGCGTCTTGAAGCTGTCATTGCAAACAAAGCCTTTTGTACAAAGTATTAAATAAATACCAGTTGGCGTGTTCAATACTTTTTCCCTGTGTCATTTCACATTATTACACACAACTTAATTTCTGAGCTTATTCGTTCTACTTTCTTTGCGTGTATGGATTACTTGGGTTGTTCCCAACATCTGGTGAAACTTTCATGTCAATAGCACCTTTGGAAATATATTTAATGAGAAAAATCGTGACGTGTTAAATACTTATTTCAGCCGCTGTATATATAGTCCTTGTGAGTGTCCTTATTTTGTAATATGTTTTTCACTTCCCTCAAGAAGCTTTATATCTGAAGAGTGCTCATACCTCAGGTTTTTGCCTGGAATACAAAGCGATGAATTTATAAAATTGGCGCTTTTGTAAGACAAGGTACCACTATAGTTTTGATTTCTACTTTGTCTAATTATGCTTGTACAAAATGGTGACTTTGCGGTTGTCTCCGCAATTAGCTGCGATGACCTCTGAAGGCATCCCGGCCTGGTGTTCCTGTCCTCTGTCGGGAGGTGTAATATATCCAGAGGCGATCCAGTCTTTACGCTACACAACAGCATGTACCCATTAAAGGCAGCGCGTGGACTGTGAATACACATACACACACATCCACAGGGCTCTACCTTGGAGCCTGCATTGATTCCCCCTCTTGTCATATATCATTAATGAGGGTATTAAATCCATGTTTAGGAAGCAGAAGGCTGCCTTAAAGAGGAGATGGCGGAGTAATGCATAAGACCCTCGCCGCTCTCTCAGGAAGGGCCCCTCTCTGGTTCTCAGTGGCCACTTTAACAGAGTGATGTCATGGTGGCTCATATCACCACTGCCGTCCAGGGACGGGACACCGCGACCCATAAAATGACCCAAAAAGGCAAATGATGATAGATAGTCATCAAGAACCATGCCAGCATTGAAGAACATATAGGAGACTGTAAATCCACTCCATCCTGAAAGACTTTAGGAATCCTGTCACTTTTCACTGATCGTATCGATGAGTCTAAAGTTCTCCCCCTCGGGTTATCAACATATCATACTATCCGGCGTTTGCCGAGATGCTACCGTACGATACGGCAAATGGACTCACTATTGATTGTCGACCAAGGCTGGCAGATGGTGAGGAAGACACACAAGAACATCTGGAAGAAGGACACGAGGGGGTTGGCCCTCATCCTCATTGTGTGACAACCTCTAAAATCATTGTATCATTGTCGGACGGGTATTTATTAGCAGCAAAAACGTATCCTTTTACAGCCTTTTTGTCGGATTAGACGTGATTAAAAAAGACACAATGTCAATTTTTATTGCGAGAAAACGGCAACTTTCCTCTGACTAATCCCATTATGAGCGTCTTTTGCGTTGGAGTGGAACTGAGGTGTTAATGTGATGAGAAGTAAGAGTTTTTCGGGGGGGAAAAAAAAAAAATATATATCTATAAAATGGGCCAATCCCTCCTTTCTGGGAAAGGGATATCCTGAGGCACAGCTATATAGACCTTAAGTGCTGACAAAGACGATGTTGTATTGTTGCAGTAATCCCTTTAAAGACCGTGGGGCAGATGCATACAGTTCATTACAGTAACACGGGTAGGTTTTATTGATGTGAATAATCGCAAATTTATCAGACGCAAAGCTCCTCAAAAATGATCTATAAAAACGTCAATATTTCTTTCCTCCTTCCGCACAGCTGGCTCAGTTTGTTTTGTTCTGCTTGGTTTAGCAAGAACTGGAAACCATGAGCAGTTTCCAAAATATTTGCCGTACATTAAATACTTTTGCAGGCAATCAAAATCCTTTCAACACTTACTGAGACTTGGCTTTAGGGGACATAATGCGCTGGGCAGGCTGTTTTTTTTTTTTTTTTTTTTCTTTCAGGAAAACATGTCAACGATTCATCGCGAGCAAAGGCTCCTGCTGTCAGGTGCTGCTTACTAGAGGCTACGATTAGCATGGATCTGTGTGATGCACCGGAACCTTTGACACTTTCCAAAGCACCTGCCAATCAATTCGCACCTACACGGATAAATATCCATTTGTGAAGGCAGATCGGGGACTATGAGTCTTCTCTTTGTCCTGCATTTTCTGTTTTTGAAAGCTACAGATTTAAGCTGTAGTGCCCATTTCTGACTTTGATAGCTAGGTAGATAGCTAGCTACTGTAGATAGCTAGACTGACAGACATGGGGCCAAGTGTTTTTGGGTGGTATAGTTTTAATTTTTTGGGGGGGTTAGGGCAAGCACAGCCCCCCCCCCCCCACCCCCCACACACACACCCGGACCCCCGCTAGAACCGCCACTGGTGAGAGAAGGGCCAATTGCATGGCACATATAGACATTTCATACAAATATTGACTGTACCTATGATTTTACTACTGCGCCGGCATAGGTTAGTGACTACAGGACATTCTGACTTATGTGTACACATTCGGATTGTACATCAGCGACTGCGAGTCTCCTTTTATTCCACTTCACTGGGGAATAAATAAATATAAATAAAAAAATCAACCAAGCAACAGCTCATAACCTGAAAACCTCGTAAAAGTGCAACATCCATCAATGGCCTTTGCAATTGCTTTGGCTCAATCTGAAAACCTGTGAGAAGCTCTTTCAGATGTGTTTCCATAGCACGGGGTTTCTTACGTACAGCACTGATATTTCCCTCAAAGTGTTGCCGTTTCAAACAAGTTAACAAAGTTACATATTCCTAAAAGCATATCGCCAGCCGTGATGACCACTAGTCAGAGGCTGATCTGCACCGTATTTGTTTACAGAGTAGTAGCGCGTTTCAGTTACAATTCGGTCATGTCAGCTGGTTTGTCCCGACTTCTCCATGACAAGAGCGTCACCGGGTTATGTGAAATGTGACAGAGCGAGGAAACACATTTTGTCAATACATTAACTCTCAGGAAGCACCTTTCCCAAATGTCTCCGTAATTGGCCGACCTTTGGGGGAGGAGTTCGGTGAGTTTAACCCGCCGTTCAAGGTAGGACAGCGGCACTTTTCAAAGGTCGTTTGCGTTCGTAAAAACGGTTGCATCAATTTTGCACGGGCGACTCAAGCCAGCACTCGTCAGCATTTCCAACCGTTAATCACAACATCGTGCACGTAGGCTAGGGGCCAAGAGGAAAAGAAAAATGACATAAACCCAATTAGAGGTGAGTTTTCGGCCTGTGCCATTGTATCATGCACAGACGAATACAGGAAGTCTGACAGCTCTGCCACGGGAAGCCAACGGTGACCACGAGGGCGAGATGAAAGATGGGCCGAGGCGTGGTGAGAATAGCGGCTGCACCTCACAGGGGACCAAAAAGGATTTCACACCAGTTGTGGCTTATTGTTTGGCTGAAAGTGCCCCTGCCTATTAAGACCAGCTGACTGGCAGGACTGTGAAAGTATCAAGAGTAATGGGACCAACTGAAAATGTACTGTTTCGGAAGCAAAAGGTACAAATATACGCTGACAACAAATTAACAGTGGACCAAAGGACTGTTGTGCAGGGACACATTACTTTACCCTTACAAACACTAGTGATAATTTTCCGTGCATGCAATATGTTACGGGCAATTTCATGAACTGCGGATCTTTTCAAAATGTATTAATAGTATAGCTTACGTTAACAAATGAATCATTTATCACTTATCAACCTTTCAGAGAAAAGGCAAAGTGTATTTTTGCACGTACATGTTTTTGCAAGTGCAGGTCTCGCGGCTGTGTCAAGGCGCCCTCTGACCTCTGTATGACTTATGCTCCTTGTGTTTTGTATGTCTGATCATTCTTATTCTGTTCTACTCTTTCGAGATTCCCCCCTTGGCACCTCAAAGACCAACAGGTACGTGTTTCTGCAGCAACCTGTGCAAATGTGGTGGGGGGAAAAAAATTCAGAAACCCAACTATTTCCCAACTAAACCCAACAAACAATTAAAAAGTCACCTTTCTCTAATATGAGTCTTGTTTTCATCTACACAAACTTCTGTAAAACACAAAGGAAATCCCTGTCTTAAGATGAATGTTCCACATTTATTAGTTCTCTATTATAGAAGCACCATTTTTTTTTCCTAGCAAGGACACTGAATGGTGTTTTTGTGTTGCCATTAGACTAGTGCACACAGGATTAATGCCTGCCATTCTTCATGGATTATGGCTTTGGCAGGGCGGTGAAGCTGTCAGTCAGCGACATGTCTGGACTCATCATGCACTCATCATCAAGAGTTGTTCGGAATCAGTGTATATCCGTATATGCGTATACCTGACAGGTTAGGATCGCTCACGTCGTCATCATCAGGCCCCAGCCTCGACGTGCACTTTAGATCTCATCTGAAGCCTCCCAATCAAAACAAGATGAAATGGCCACACTCCCATTTGAACGGCCCGTTTGGGATGAATCCCCGCCCCACCCGAGTGGGAAGATTAATGAGTATTTCTCGTGCCTTGATGGAATCCAGCATGTAGACTTTGACAAAGCCTGGCATTCTCTTTGACGTCTCCATGCCATTGCGGCTCTTGAGGGCGGGATAGGAGTGTCGCCGCGAGGAACACACATGCCTGCGGTGTGACGTAAAGGCCAGTGTTTACGGGGAATCATAAATATGCATGTTGCTTTTGTGCTTTGTAGAGGTGGGTGGGGGCATTTATGACAGTTGAGTGACAGGATTTGCGCTTTCGGAGGTCATTTGCCTGTCATCCCTCAGAGACAGTCGGGATGAACAAGGCAGAGGTCAACTGCACATCACGTCCACCCGCGAGGATTATTTTAAAGGGTTTAACCTGGGGATCAAACTGAATTCCAAATGAATGTTTGAACTTAATAACAGGACTTTTATCAGGTAATTGTGGTTGTGGTCAAATATGTTGATTCACTGCATCAGTAAAGACTAATAATTATGTGCAAAAATCAGCCCTGAACTAATGTTGGGCTCGTCAACCTTTGTTGCCCCCCCCCAGCCCCCATGTAAAACAACTACATGGCGGTATATCTATCTATATAACAAGGGTGGTGAGAAAATGCCAACAAGTACTGTTTTAGTCACATTCACTCTGTATTAACTGCAGTCTTTGGCGCACATCATTCAGCAGAGGCTCGTCAAAGATTTTTAAGGAATATTCAAGTGCAACATGTGGCAACACATAATAAACATCCTTGTTAGTTTGAGGTATGTACAAGGGGTTCCCAGTTTATGATGGTAACAGCATACGGTGAAGACCCGTTTATCGCTGGGGATATGGTGGAGACCCACCCGTGAAAATCCGCGCTATAGAGAGACCATATCAAACATGTTTTGAAATAGTTGTACCCCTCCCACATGCTTTAAACACATTTAAACTTATTAAAACACACTTAAGCTTATTAAAAAAGGTTTTCAAACTATTTAAAACGCCATAGACAGGCTAACAGATTTGAGCTAGCCTCATTAGCTTTGCTGGCTTAGTTTGATAGTATCACAGATAATAACAAGTCCTCATGTTTTTAAAATAAAGTTAGGTTAATGATCTAATGAGAGCATACCATTATTTCACACATGAAACAAGTGCATTGCTTACAAAGGTGTGCCTGTTGATTTTTGATGAGGAACAAAATTCACTATAGTTTAAGTTTTAGTTTTCAGAAGAAAGAAATGCTGATAACGTGTGTTGCTAATACATAATTGTTGGACCTCTGATAGGTTACGCTCTATGATTGGTCAGTCTGCGTTTCTGGGGAAAATGGCGAAACTGATTGACTGTTTCAGGACAATAAGACGGATTAGGTTGAGGGGACTGCATGTCCAATCGAGCTGTGGTGGGATTCCCATCAACATTATACTATTTTTCAGACCCTGTGGTGCTTTAGAGTATTCATGGACCCTGACCCAAAACTAATATTTCTCAGACTCCCAAACAGCAGTTAAAGTATTTAGTATCACTTCGCTGATAGGCCTAGACTTGTGACTCGGACATATCCTGTGAATGTTGTAATATAGGCCATAACATTGCACCTGTTCAACCAAAAACCTCAGGGGAGGAAGTATATCCAATAATGGAGCCTAAATAGTCAATGCTAGAGAAAAGACAGCGATTCTAAGAGAGTTTAAGAAGTGTTAAATATAGTTTGCACAATCAGCTATCAGTAAACAACCAAATGTGTAAAGTCATCCTTGCAATTATATCAATAAGTCTTCTCCAAGGTTCATTCTGGGGATGTTCTGGTGAATAAGACCCCTAGGATCCCCCCCCCCCCCCCCCCCCACACACACACACACCCTCCTCCTGACAAATGGTGTGATGTGCACAGCTACAGTATGTCCAAACGATCACAGGTGCTCTGATTCGTCCTGCATGTTCCAGGGAGTCGCGCTAGCCTCGCCCCCTCCCCAAAGACCATCTGGCCCAGGGGGGACACTGATCCTCTAGATCTAATGTCAACAAGGCAGAGGATGTTAGGGAGCAAAGGTTGAATCCATGTCATGCCCCCCATTCTGTATGTTATATGTGGAGAAACAAACAAAACCAAAAAAAAAACGTGTATTTTTCAACATAAAAGGACAACAACTCAAGAGAGAAGTATTGTGTCGGTTAGTAGAGACAATAATAACCCCGCTGAGTGACTTACAATGGCTCACTTGTTTCCCCCCTCGCAGCTACAAGTCTCAACAATCTCCTCTCTC
This sequence comes from Phyllopteryx taeniolatus, assembly GCF_024500385.1. Taxonomy (NCBI): domain Eukaryota; kingdom Metazoa; phylum Chordata; class Actinopteri; order Syngnathiformes; family Syngnathidae; genus Phyllopteryx; species Phyllopteryx taeniolatus. The sequence goes on along the minus strand of NC_084514.1, from coordinate 6,599,958 downwards.
AGCGGGTCAGAGTGTTGCATGGCACAAGCCCAAACACAGGCCTACAGTAAATAAAGAGTGCTTAGAGCCCTACTGCGGCTGTTTGGATAGGCCCCTCGTGCATGTCTCTTGGACTCGCATGGACCGAGAAATGTTGAATTCATGACTTCAAGTGTGGCGTGACCTCATTAATTCGCTGACATTTATCTGACACTTTGGTTTTACGTCATGCTGTGGGTCTCACACCCCCTCATCCCCAACCAGATAAGTTTATATGCAAAACTGCTCAGGCATTTGAGCTTAACTTCTGTGACAGAAAGTGTCCTTTTTGGCAATGTGCTCTTTTGGCAACTAGCTTGTTTTTTTTTTTTGGGGGGGGGGGGCTAGTAGTTTGGCTATTAACCGTGTGTTGTTGGTTCCCAGCCAATCGCAGGGCACATATAGACAAACAACCATTCCCGCTCGTAGTCACACCTATGAACAATTTAGTGTCTACACTGAACCTAAAATGCATGTTTTTGGAATGTGGGAGGAAGCTGGAGATGTGCTAACCGCTTGGCCGTCACAGTCACTTCCAGTTGGTATTCTTCTCCAAATACACAGAAGCTGTCTTGCGAGATGTGATTATTATTATATATATATTTTTAAATATACAAATATGTATATAAAACAAAAGACACCAGCTCAAGAATCGAATCGATGACTCAAACCAAGTCTTTGAGCAACTCCCAAAATTTTACTTTGGGCATATTTTTCACAGAAATTTAAACTTGACTGTATCACTAAAGTTAACTGTAGTCAGTACCGTGGGCCCCCGGAGCTGATCTGTCCCCGACATGGGCCCCAGGCACCGAGAGTGCAGACACACACCCTTAAAATGATGAGTCTGAGGAATAGAAACTAACAGTCTATCATCACTCATAGTTCAAACACTCATTAGGGCTGGAAGGGCTGAGATAGAGGAGTCGGCGGATGGCGCGAGTTTGTTTTTGGCTGTGTGCATTTGAGCAGAACGAGGGGAGATGATGATCAAAGGCAACAAAATAAATAAATAAAATGAGCAGGCAGGAAAGGATGCAAAGGCTGTAAAAGACAAACTGCTGTTCCATGCTTATTTTCACTGCGCTCTCCACTAAAAATGGATCGATTCCAGCGTCGGGGCCCTGAAAGGTTGAGGCCTGATGCTTTGGAAGAGACCCTACGCTGCAAATAGCCCCCCTTGTCTCTTTGTAAATGTCATTGTTTGAGTTCCGCTTGGAATATAGATAGTTCCTATGGGGGGGGGGGGGGGGGGAAGAATCCCAGGAGACAGATATGCCCCTCGTGTCCATATCTACAGAGGAAAGGGAATATTAAACAACTACGCTTGCGTGTCGATATTTCTGTCCGGCACTGTTTAGAGTGCTTCCTGAGTGAGATCCTGCAGACCCAGGAAGCACCGCAGCACAAGGCCAGATCTGCCTCTCTCCGGAGTGTCTCTTTCATCACATTAAAAATAGCACGAAACAGAGGATGAGCAGAGAAAGCTTTTTGGACAAACACATGAAGACGGAGATAAACGGTGAAACAGGACGACTGCGGGAAGCAGTTGGCATGGATCAAACTGTCACTTTACGTGCTGTGTCTCCATAAACTGCTGGAAGCAGACAGGCCCAGCGAGGGGGCTGGGGTCCCCCCACAACCATCCTGGTCTGCAGAGCAGTTCTCCCTAGTGAGCCCAAGGGAGTGCTGGGCTTGCTAAAGTACTATCCCAGGCAGAAGCGGCAACACGGCACTTCCACTTATCATTACCAAGCCTCCCTCAAAATGACTTAAAGCCTCATGATAAACGTGGATGACGGCGTACGCTGACGACTCTTCTGAGCATTCCATTATGAATGAAAGCATGTCTCTCCAAAGTTTGTGATATAGGGGAATAGTTGCTATCAGAGTAACCAATGTGATTGTGCCGTTATGTATCCCAGCATAATGTATTATTTTGTTATTAATGCTGCTCCTCTTTTACAGTATTTTTATAGTTGTTTTAGACTGTGTGAAATGTGTGTGTGGTTTTTTTTTTAATTAAATTGTAATGTATGAAGAAGTTGTTGCTGTAATGTCCTTGCTGCTTTCTTCTCAGTGAGGATTTTCTCTGGTAATTAAATGAATAAATTATATTAATGAATACATCAAAAAAAAAAAGGAAAATCGTACAGTACTGTACATGCATTTCATTTAACTGTGGAAGTATTTTGTCAACTAATATTAAAATGCCAGAAACTCTGGTAGTATATTTAATGTTGCTTCCACTCACCCTTAAACTCAGCTAAAAAAAAAAAAAAAAAAAACATCATAAAAGCTATATTCAAAATTATACTAATTCGAGGTACAGTTCGGAAACCGTCCAAAGTTTTTGGGAAGGGTCTTAAAAGTCGAAGAAAACATTGAAGTGAAATCTAGAGTTAACTCAGTGTACCACCCTAGGTCTCGGTTCAGCAAGTGACAAATGATTAAGCGTCAAAGGATTTGTGTTTTTTCTTTAGCTTTTTTTTTTTTTGGGTGGGGGGGGGGGGGGGGGGAACTTCAAAAGAAGGAGCACCTTCAACAAGGGTTGTTACGAGAAGAAATTTGCATTTTTTTGGTTTACATTCCATCTAAAATTAAACACTTTTATTAAAATATGAAGACATAAATTGCATGTACAATTACAGGAGCCAAGACTACAAGATGCAAGTAAAATGGTACCATATAATTTGAGTGGGGGCAAGGGGGTCTTTTTTAATCCACCTATATGGGTACTTGGTTTTCAACAGCGTGACGATGACATAACCCAAATTTGTACGTAAGTCGCAAAGCATTGTTTGCCTACGGTGATACAGTATGACTCGAGTGTGTCTTGATAGTGTCCAGCGTTAGCATGTATGTCAGTCAATGACTAAATGGATTCATTAAATTTCCATTTATTCCTACCGGACAATTTGTTTTGGAATCCCAGAATTTTACTCAACCTTTAAGATTCCACTGTATAATTTTTTTCCTACTGTGCTTCTGCATGCTTTGCCAAAATACAATCAATTCAATCGCTCAACGTTTAGGGCGTGCAACGACACACAAGCACACAGACAAAGTGGTGTCTCGCAAAGAGCACAGCGGGTAATCTGAAACATTTCCAAGGCTCAGATGGCTCTGTGCCCCGAGGCCTTGCTGAACACAGAAGGAGAAGAACAAGAACAAGAAGAACAAGAACAAGAAGGAAAAGAAATCCTTCCAAGAGGACACCTCAACCTGCTGCAAGGGGCTTACACACTAGAGGTAGCCATGGAGATACCTAGATACGTGTGTGTGTGTGTGTGTGTGTGTGTGCGTGCGTGTATGCATGTGTGTATGTGTGTGTTTGTGTGCGTGTGTCGGGGAAGATGAGACGCGTTTGTGAGTCGTTGCCAAAAGTGCAGCTGCCTTCATTCTGATGCATGCTTCCATTCCATCTGATCCATCTATCCAGAAAATGAACAACCCACTTTTCCTTCCTGTGGTGTCCCCCCCACCACTATACTCTCTTCTCTTTCAATTTTTTTTTCCATTACCCTCACTCTTTATCTTATAATTTCTTCCAGTCCTAATGTCTGACTCTTCCCTGCAGTCTCAAACTGCGCCGGGGACACAACCTGGAGGCCTCCGTGTTCTCTTTGGAATGCCATTAATCTCCACGTTCCCATCTCTGTCTACTGTGAGATGGTGAGGCCTGATCCCAACCCCATTTTTCAACACCCAACCAGAGACTTAGGACGGATGGTCCGAGTATTCTTTTCCCACACTACAAACATTCAGCAAAGAAGTTCATGTATCCATAAAATTCAACACTATGTATTTGCAATTGGAAGATCAGAGCGTATTAGTGGTTCGCCCATTTACCTCACAATTTTGAGGTTCTGGGTTCAAATCTCAGCTCCAGTCTTCCTGTGTGGTAGTTTCCATGTCCTCAGCGTGCTTGCATGGGTTTTCACCTCTCACATTCCCAAAACGTGCATGTTAGGTTAATTGAAGCTTTTAAAATTGTCCATAGGTGTGAATGTGAGTGTGGATGATTGCCTGTCTCTGTCTGCCCTGTGATTAACTGGCGACCAGTCCAGGGAGTATTCCACCTCCCACCCTAATTCAGATGGGTTAAGCTCCACCTCACCCGTGAGGGACAAGTCCAATAGAAAATGAATGGATGGACATCGATGGCCTTGAACAGGACAAGTCAAGTTTATTTATAGTATATAGCCCTCAATCACAAGAATCTCAAAGGTCTTCACAGGCCTACAGTTCACAAAAATAAATGGCATCCCCTTGTCTAGGTGACAAGAAAAACTCGTAAAAAAACCAAAAACATTGAGGACAACAACAAAAAGAAATCTCAAGTAGAGACCACCGACAGAGGGATCCCCCTTCCAGGATGACCAGGCTCCAACTGATGCCGAGTGGGCAACATTTATCACATGATATGAGGGTGTGAAATGTTGGTTTAAACAGCAAGAGAGTCCATTTAAAGAAATGAAGCGCTCCAGGTAGACACCTCCTGGAAAGTGACCCTCCTCAGATCTTGCCCCGGTCTGTCCATGCAGAACCCTTAAAGCAACAGCCTCACTTCCCTCATTGCCACCTAGCCCCCTCTCCAAGCAGTAGAGGAGGGGGGAAAGCGCGAGGAGAAGCAGCTTTGAAACAGGCCAAAATCCAGATCCAAGACTAGTTGTATACGAAGTGTGGTTTAACCAAATGCAAACGTGTCGAAACAAGTCTTAGAGTATGTCGAAATGTAAGTAATTATACAGAGGTAGCTGCTCTAAATTTTACAGGTAGAGCCTTGCAGAGTACTGGAGCCTGAATAGAAAATGCTCCAGAACCTCCTGACTTCTTTTTAGCACTTGGAGTCGCCAGAACACCAGTATGTGACCAACAAAATGCGTAATCCGAGCAGACTCACTTTCCTTTCTATACTTTGACATAATCAACAACAAATACTGTTATTCTTGCTCTTTGACTATATTATTATGGGTGGGCAGCACGGTGGCGGACTGGTTAGCGCAGATTGTAGGATGACATCCTTTTACACAGTACCTACGTGTTAATCATAAAACAATCGAACTGACTGGCACTGTGATTATCATCACCAACCTTTGAAGTTCTGAAGTTTGCACATGTCATCCATGTTCTCTAAATAAAAGCCTTTTTACACCACCACCACGCTGCGACTCAATTAGGCCTTTTAACCGAACCGTGTCGAATAAATCACTTTGCTGATCAATGTCTTCAATAATTAAAATCCGAGCAATAGCTTTTATGTTTGGCTGCTGTCAATACAGCTGAAATTTATTTCTCTCTTCTTGTGCAGGAAGTCAATGTTTACGGCCCTTCGATTTTCAACTGCCAAAGCAAATAATTTGAATGCGGCGGTGAGGGGGAAATTAAACAATCTGTTATGGATGTGGATGTCTTTTGTTTTGTTTTGTTTTTTTGGTACGGAATCAATATCTGAATTTACCCTGCAGCCCTAATCCGTGAATTCCCCAAAAATGTTGGTATCCAGAGTGCATGACAAATACGAGGAATGCTGCTACCCACAGTAGCACTGCAGAAACATGATGAAATGCATCATCTGCAAGTATTTGGAAAAAAGTTGTCCGAAAAACTCTCATTGTGTCTCATGCTTCTTCCGGACAAGACATTATTTTCTCCTATAACCTCAGGCTATTTACTATAGTTTACGCTGAGAAAATAGCTTACACTCCGTTAGCAACCCCATACCCTATTTGCAAGGTAATTTCCCTTGCCGAGAAGAAGAGGAAGCAAAGGGATACATTGTCTCAGTGTCTTGACTGAACCGTACGTGGGCAACTAACATGTACGAAGCACAGATATGACGACAAGACAGTCAAATCTTTCCACTAGTTTAAACAAACATGTTGTAGCTATAACATCAAATAATCACAACAAACAGAAAAGAAATAATGAAGCTGTCAGCCAATGGAGAGAAGGAGTACACGGGGAACATAAATCAGACGCGTATCACAATGCGGCACCTTCCCTTTGGGAATGAATAGACTTTGATCCTGGACTCTCTCACACCGCTATGTAAATTATACCTGCCCTCTACTGCAGACCCCGCTAAACCCTCCTGCAGACACAAAGTCACAGCGCCCCTGCTCGACTGTTAATTCAAGCCAGAAATGGCTAAAGCGCCACAGCACCCTGTGGCACCGAGGGGAAGTCTCAGAGGAAGCGCTCTAAAGCGCCAGACCTCTAACCTTAGCTCCTACGCAGCAGCAGCTGAATGCCTGGTAATGAATCCACAGTCACAGTTGTAGTGGCGTCTACGGTCTTGTTTCCACCAACAGTATAGTTTAAACTGGGAAAAGTTTGCAGCTCGCAGAGATCCCAGATCCGAAACTATAACTTTTCAGTACTCTTCCGTTTGGGTAACAACTACAGAGGTACAGTATGAGATGCAATGCAACTACTGTAAATTATTACATGATTTTCAAATTATCGAAGGTATTTCTACCCTTTTAATTTACCCATGCTTCCACATTCTTACAGTGTTCTGGCTCTAAACCCGCTTTCACCGATTACGAGAAGCACTAATCGCTGAGCTGAACTCTTATGCGTTCATCACACCGATAACTATACTCTTAGGGCGTAGCTAGTGAGGTCCACTAACGTACTGCTGCGCACTCGCTGGAATTTGTTATATCTCTTTCATACTAAACAGTCACACTAAAAAAGACATCACTCGATAGAGACATGACTAACATTTTAGTCATACAAATCAACATACAAACAACATTTGTTAGCGAGCGAGCACGACAAAAAGTCAGCAGCATTACGGCTAGCTAGCAAGCAATGTTAGCAAACTTACCTTTAAAATTGCAGAGGTACGATGAGATGAAAACCTTGAAATGAACAAATTGCAATTTGCTCATCATTAACTATACCCTATTTATCCCGCTCATCTAAAATTAGGTATACTTATATTTGGAATTTTTTTTTTTTATTTGCTATTAAGGTTTTTTATTATTTTTTTGGGATGGCCGTGCGTGGTAGGACTCAGTGTTTCCCAGTTTCATGAATATACATTTTTTTTGCCACAACACCAGAGAAAAGATGCTGTGACCACAAGGTTAAAAATGTATTGTGGAGGAAGTCAATGTTTACGGCCTTTTACTAAATAAGTTGCATTTCTTCCTACAACTTTTCAGACATGTTGAAAGGGACATACTGTATGTGTAAACTGTGTATTAAGATGTGTGTGCGTGTATATTGTATGTGCATAGTATGGCTATATAGAACATTGGGAAAAGATTTTTCTTCTTGTTCACAAAAAGGAAAAAGAAAAGGGAATAAAATGGGTTATATGTATACATATGTGCATGCATGAGAAGGTATAAGAGGAGTATGTGTCTATGTGAATATGTTAATGTGTAGGTATACATGTATGTGTATATGGATAGATACATTCAAATCTTTTTGGTGTTAAAGATATGTAAATGAGGGTTTGCATTGTAATGTTTTTTTTCATGTGGTTTTTGGCATTTTTGGAATTAACTAAAAAAATCGAACCAGTGTACTGAGATTATAACCTGTTAAATACTACTAAAACTTATTTGCAACACCTTACTTTACAGCCTTACAGCAAAAGGTTATGTAATATGCCAAGCACATTACAACATCAACGACATCATGTCCCATTCCTCATCTTGAATTCATTTATAGGTTACATAGTGTCACTCTACTGTGATACCACGATATTCATGCAGCTAATACAGGTAATGTATCACCACTCCACGCCAGATCAGGATTCACCACTACTGTGCATAATAATTCAAGGGGCCAAAGATAAGTCGTCCGTAGGATGATATTTTAAGTATTATGAATGTTGATATCTTACTCTCTGAAACCATATTTGATCCTAGGAGGGAAATCATTCGGAGCCCACAAAGATTTAAAAAAAAAAAAAAAAAAAAAAAAAAGCGGCATTGATGGAATGCAGCCATTGGACTGACCCTGTGGCCGTGTGAGGGAGGAAGGCCGGAGACAGGTAGATATATGACCGGTTTGTTATTGTGAATTCCAGATCCTGTGATTATCTCCCGACTCTTCTAGAGTTCTTTAATCCGGGGGATTCCTGAGACGCAGTTCGGGGGCTGACGTCGCATCCAGCTCACCTCTGACTGAACTCCTCACCCCCCCAAAGCGGACCACATGGACACAGGCTACAGGATCCCGTGTTCGGCGAGAGAGAGAGAGAAAAAAAAAAAAAAAGATTCCAAGGCTAGGGTCAGGTTTCGTTTTAATGTCCGTTTGCATGTGGATGAGGGGCTGCAGGGGAGTGGGGTTAGTGTGGAGGGGTGCAGGGTTAGCGGGAGTTCCCAGTGGCCGTGCTGATGTCACCCACTCCTACCCGCGAGCTCGCTTGACGAGAAGCAGCCCGTTTGACTGCCACCAAAGTCGCGGTGGCGCATCTAAAAACACTTTGCGGCTTGCAAAAGACGGTGACAGACAGGACACACACAAAAACGGGAGACCCCCTGGATGTAGACAAAAGGCATCGGGTTTCTGCGCCTCGCTCCAAATGAGAGGCGGCTGATTGAAACCAGATAAGGTTCAAATGGAACCGTTAGGTCCAGTAATGAGATTCCCCGAGTGTATGTTTGGATTAGGTGATTACAGACCTTGCCTTCCTCCTCAGCGTCACTCACACATGCTTGCTGACACACATACCTCTGCTCGACATAGCAACACACACCGGTCCTGTGGACAAGCCAGCTCATAAGGATAAAAGTTCAAGAAAATCGTAAAACGCAGCTCAGTCTGTCTCCCAGTGCCACAGCTAGGGCGGAGAAGTGTCACAGAACACAACGAAAACGGGTTATGAAAACAGATACAGATGGGCCTAAACAATGGTCCAGCTGCTTCTTAGTGGGGCTAGTACGCCTTATCGCAGTCTACAAAGTTGCTAGCGAAGAGAAGTTTTGAAGATGGTTGCTCGTAATTAATGTCTAGTGCACAAACGGTTCCTGGTTCAGAGCTAGAGGCAAAATGAGCACCATTTCTTTGATTTCTTTTTTTTTTAACATTGACACTTCAATGTGTGAAGTGTGCAGTTTTAGACCTTCTCCATACACAAACTACCTTGAGAAAAAGTCTGTTGTGAACGGGTGATAGAATTCATGTCTACGATGTCGTCAATGTGTGAATTTCCACAAAAAGTGAATGCAAAAAAATTGTTCCACGAATTCTCAGCAGAAACAGCAGACGGGAAGTTGCGGACAAACAAACAAAGAAGCCCAAAATGTAAACCTCACCTCCTGGGCAGAGGTCATGATCTGATTTTGTTTACAAAAGGACCATAACCTTATTTCTGTGTTTATACTACAGAGCGCCCTCCTGCAAGTATGTTGACATATGCTGAAAGTTTAAGCTTTCAGTGAACGCCCCCCCCAAAAACGTGCATAATTAGGTGATGCTTCCCCCCCCCCCCCCCCCCCGCAACCCCCGTAACAGTTTGGGATGACACTGTCAGAGCAGTTCGCTTCAATAATGCCGTGTTGTTCTTTTGAAAAGTTTGTCACGGTGACAGCGTCGCCGCAGCTTCTTGACATCACCTGTCACGCCGGCAGATCTGGGCCGCCACTGTCACGCTGTCACTCCTTATCACCACTCATTTCTTAAGTTTTGCGCTCGCACATATTCAAAAACTATATTACCATAACCCTATGCCGCCGGGGGGCAGATATGAAAGGAGGCAATAATCTCTCCATTTTTATCTGCGAGCATTCTTTCAGCAAAGTATTCCGCGCTTGACTTTTTTTTTTTTGTTCCAAGCAATGGGACTGAGAAGGATATTAATGTTTTGATTGTCATCTGTTCTCTAAAAAAAGTTATTCTTTGCAATGCTACTCCAAATTATTCTGTTTCTCCTCGGGGGCAATGTCACAAAAGAGTGCGTATAAAATTATTAAATATGCCACACAATAGTCGGTAGGTGTGCGGAGGCGGCTTACACGCGCTTTTAATTGCATTACAAGGCAAACACTTAGCGCCATAAGGCGCAATCACAGCGGTATGATTTCACAGTTCTTCCGCACACGCAGCCTGGCGTGCTTTTTTTTCTGGCATATTTGTCACAATGCTCCTATCTGCAAGGTGCAGGGTAACCTGATTTAAGGGCAACTTATTGGATTTTGTGGGAGGGACTGAGAGGGGAGAAAGGGGGTAAAAACAAAAGGCGAAGGATTAATCACAAGGCGGCGGCGTGACAGCGCCTACAAAAGGCGGCCGTGAAAGCCTTGCTTGACGAGAGAATGATGGCGGGGATGTGCGAGTAAACCGCCTGCCACCGGCGATGTTCTTCCTCCAACTCAACTTGTCAGGTGTAATCATTTTGTTAAGCTTAATGTTTTATGCAAATGCACTTGGGGAGAGTTTTGTCAAGGGGGGTGCGCTCGTTTTTGTTGTTGTTGTTTTTTTTTTATCCCCTTTGAGTACTTCTGTTGTGTGATGCCTGCACAGGGATGCATTGTGTGTTTTTTAATGTGCGTGGTATTGTTTTTATGACGCGCTGTGAACATATTTGAATTCGTCTGAACCCGGCCTGTGCGGCCGCGATTATTTCCTGTATACGTCAGGGTATTGCAGTCACAACATACGCTGCCTGAAGAGGACAACGTCAGCCTCAGAAAGGATAAAAGTGTCGTGAGCACATCCAATAATAACCTACTGTTGGCACTTATGATGTGGTGTATTGACATAAAAGCCAATGTATTGACGTTGTTATGACATACAGAGGCAGGTGCTCTATCTCTATGTGGGATTGAATTTGTCTCCCAAGGTGCCCACAAGAACTCAATTTGGCCTTTCAAAAATCAGGCAGTTTTCCAATTCTGCTGCAAAGTTATATTAACTATAATATGAAAGCTGTAAAGCGACAGTGTTTTGATTTTTTGATGAAATTCTCATGATTAGTCAAGTTAATTAGTTTAGACTTTAATCATAAAAGAGTCTCAAAAGGCTTCACAGGCCCACAGTTGACAAAGATTAAAAAATTGACGACATCTCTTGATTACACTATTATACAGGTACCGTAATTTCTCGTGTATAATGGGCATTCCCCCCTCCCCCCCCAAAATTGTTTTTATCAAAAGTCAATAGTGCAGATTATACATAGGTATAGGGGAAAATGGGGGGGGGGGGGGGGGGGGGGGGGGGTGAATCACATTTTATAAATGTATGCCGCCATCTATAGGATATGAAAAAGCTGTACACTTTAATTCCAATGTCACCGCCACCTGGCGGTTATGAGAAAGGTTTATATTTTCATTCTAATATGCTGCCACCTTGAGGTTATGAAAAAGGTGTAGCCTACACTTTCATTTCAATATGACAGGGTACGTATGACTGCATATACTGTATGTACAGTTGTGCTCATAAGTTTAAATACCCTGGCAGAATGTGAAATATTGTTGTTTTTTTTTAAATATGACTGAACAACAACCAACCAATCATTCATTTCTTTATGTTTTGTTTCTTTATGTTTTGTTTAATGATAATGCTTTTCTGAAATGCTTGACAATTTAATTTTAATCCCATTAAAATAAAATTAAATGTGTTTTGCCTAGCCCTTCATGTTTTGTGGAATTGTACCCACCCATCTTCAGAATAATTCTTTGCAAAAATACTTTATGGTGTGATCATATGGGTAGAAGCAAAATCATGCATTGTAGAAATGCATTATACATAGGTCGAAGGGTTTTCCAGAATTTTTAGGTCAACTTTGGGGGTGCGCATAATACATGGCTGCGCATTATACACGAAAAATTACGGTATATATCGACAAGTTTCTCTTTTTGGACCAACAACAAGCATTCAGCAATTCTTACATTGTGCTTACATATATATCTGACCGATCTTACCAGAAATGCATACATGTAAATGGTCGACAACTTGACTAGGTCTGCAACGATTATTTGGGGGGGGGGAAAAAAAAAAGGTCAAAGCAAAATCTTTGCCTTGAAGCTTCGCAGGGATCATTTTTCCACACGGACCAATGTTATTGCAGTCGTACGCACCACTCCGTGAAGAAATAAGTTGGCGCGATAGTAGCGAGCCAAGAAGAATGAGTCCGTAAAAGAAAGGGAATGTCCAAGGTTTGGGATCATTTCGCACTTAAGGAAGATAAAGCGCAACGTGTACCACAACAGCAACGACTAGAATAATACATGCACCTCACACGCAGGCTATTGTGTTTAATGGAAAATCATTTTCTTTTTGATTGCTTGATTAATCGATGGGATAATCTGTGGAATACTCAATTCTAAAAATATTCAATAGCTGCGGCATGAACGGTGACTAAAAAGCCAGCAACCACTGAAAATTTGATAATTAGAATTATTTAGTACTGTGCTACTACTACCATGCAAAACATAAACAGGTGAGGACGGTAATCTTTCTATCACTCAAACTGCATGAACAGCAACTGAAAAGCCAAGTACTAAAAATGTAATAAATAACCAAATGATATTATTCAACAAGCACTGTGCGCTACCATAAACAGCACATAGTGCCAGTAAACAAAATAAATAAATAAATAATAATAATAACAATTACTGGTCTGGCTATTCAGTCACAGATGTGGAGCCAAGGGCCTGGCTCCGTGTACAACTTCAGATGGATGACCCTGCACACCAGTTTAGGTGTTTATTGTAGGATCGGTTGGATGTGTATGTGTGAGATTAAATAGAAACAAAGAATCACGCGAACTCGCCGTAATCAAAAACAGTTTCGTCCATAAATATCCAAGGTAATCATCTCTAAAAGCCAGCAGAGGGAGAAGAAATGCATCGAACCTAACATGGCCCTCAGGTCCTCTTTATGAACTCAGGCCTTTTTGTACTTTTATTGCGCTATATCATTTTTTATGGTTCATCATCGTCATCAGAGGACCCCGTGTGAGAATCAAAGTTGAATGTCGGCGTTGAGGGAAGAAAGCAGTCGGGCTGAATGCAGTCTTTGCCCGAGGTTTCATTTTCAATAGTCCTTTATATTCCACACGGGCCTTAATTCGCTGCCAGATGCAATAAAAACGGATGTGGCCTGTGGAAAGCCGGTTGCCGTCTTATCTTCAAGATGATATTTGCTGCCTTGCCATTTCTATCACCTTTAAAGCTTGCGCACACTTTTACACAGCCGCATGCGGCGCTGGTTCATTCTTCCACAGCCGACCGTTTTCGGCGCACGCTGATTGAAAAGTGCTTTACCCACCTTTGTGCTTTGATTGGAATTTGACAAACGGCTGCTTTAGTTTTTTTAAATCACCAAAGTGTACATGCTTGTATGCCACTCCTTATTTGACTTGAAGTCAGTTTTTGTTCACTGTATTCGTGAACAGAAACTATCAGTTTTACTTTCAAAGTCAAACATTGAGCATGATAGACGTTTACAAAAATGACCAGATGAAAACGTCAAGGGGCTACATGACAACAATGTAATGTAATCGAGCGAGAAAATGAAACTTTTAGAAACTGGTCTCAAAGTTTAAAAACAACAATTTGACTGCCTTTTAAAACAACAACAAAAAGGGAACCTTCAACGCAACCCTTGTTTGTCCAATAAGTGATATTACCAATAATATACTACCAATTTAAAGTGGTATACATAGGATTTTTTGAAAGACAATGTGTTTTAATGTTTTTCTTTGTGAACTACCCTTTCCACATGGATGACAATTGTTGTATAGTTAATAACGGTAACTGTATAACCCCCCCACACACACACATTTCTTCTTTGTTTTTGTAAGAAGACATAAGCTCTGGCAAACTCACAATAAACTACATGCATGGACAGTCAACAAATGCACACAAGCATTGGCGGGGTTAATGTTCATTCGTTTTGCCGGATGGCTCCGATGCTCGTCCAGCCATGAGTAAACAATGAATAAACTGTAGCTTCCCATAAATGCCGGGTGGTGTGTAAAATAGATTTGAAATGTGGAAAAAAATAAGTATGGTTGCGTTAAATCTACCGCGAAGCAAAGCAGACTGGAAAGCACGAGCGGCGTTGCCAATGACAACAAAAGGCCATCAATAAGAAAGCAACAATAAAACTGCATCCATGCAGATTTGCTAAATTGGCATAGTGGCTTTTTCTCATTAGAATATTACCCCTGGCCCCCCGACTGCAAGTCGAAGCCCATTAAGATGACCTTCACTGGTACGACGCTCATTACACAATTCCGCAATGCTCTGTGGCCGTAATGAGGGGAGTGGTGTATAGTACGTAGCAATATGAAATGTTATCAAGAAGGGTCCAGCCTGCAATTATGAGGACCTTTTTTTTGAAAAGTTCACTTCTATTATCCCCTGCTGCTACCGGTGGTAATGACATTGCGGCCATAATGGCTCCCCCTGTAAGTTAATATCACATATGAAACTGGATATCGGCAGCCCTAGAGACTTTGTGCATGCCGTGTGTGTGTGTTGTCTGCATGTAAGCACTATGGCGACATAAGCAGGCGCGTCCCTTTCATTGCATTGTGTTGATATTACAAGTCATTCATCATTCCATCCTGACACCTGCATGAAATAAAACACACAGTAATTAATTTGGTTAGACGCGGGGAGCTGGAATGTGATGGAGGAGAGAGTGATGAAGAGGCGGAGAGGGGATTACAACCGGGAAGGCGACGACGTGCTGAAAATTAAGAGAGAATTTATGATATTTTACGTGTCATCTTTAAGATTTGTCTTTCCCCGGTTTTAGACAACGTGCGATCACAGAGAGGAGAGACTTTAGCATTAATATAATACAGTAATTGCATACTTATGAGCCTTAGAATACATTTGATTTCTCATTTATCAACACGGAAGCTGCAGATTAAAATAGTTTTGCCAGAAGCAAACAGTGCTGACAGATACAAATCGTGACAAATCTTGAGAGGGAAATTTGTCTTTGGATCTTTACTCATTCTCAGTGGCAATTCACATTTTGTCATTGTCAAGCGTAAAACTCCAATGGCCAAATTTAGTCATTTCATATTTGTTCACAAATCTATACTAATGGCCAGTCCCCACGTTGGTCTTTTATTTTGACAAATTATTGACCAATCTAAGGTGTTGAAAATGGCTAGCTCTCTTTAACAATGCAATGTTAGTGGCTCAACAAACACGAAGGGGTTTTTGGACTTTCCTGAAAGCAAAATAATTTAAATGGGCAATGGGGCAGCTACCACAAAGCCCCGTAAACTCTGCCTAGCAACAAGTGGTCAAGCAAAAATGTGACGAGGAGAAATGAATCAGAGCAATTTTGTTTATCAACTTTGCTCCGTCTACTGGCCTGCTAACAATGCACAACATGACATGACAAGGTACAACATAGTATGGTATGACATACTATGATATGTTATTGTATGACACAGCATGATACAGTACAGTATGGCCTGGTAGGACATGATACAGTAGAGTATGACATGGTATATGGCATGGTACAACAGGGTTTGGTATGATGTGGTATGGTATGGCATCGGACAGTAGGATATGTTATGGTATGGTATGCTCTGGTATGATACGGAATTGTGTTCAATGATATAATACGACATGGTATGATGTGATTAGGATATAGCAAGGCATAGTACAGCTTTATATGAAAAGGTACACTACAACATGGTATAGTACTGGATGATGTGTATGATCTGGTATGTATCATGGTATATATATATGATATTCTTTGGTATGATATGGCACGGCATAGAATGCTATGCTATGATATCTTATGGTATGGTATGACTTCGATTGATACAATATGCTTCATGTCATGACATCGTATTATATGGTATGGCATCGCGTGGAATTATATGGTATGTTATATGATGGTATGATATGATATGGTACAGCATGGTATAGTATGATGTAGCACATTACGGCATGGTGTTGTATGGTCTGATAGGCTACGGTTTGGCATGATATGGAATGATATAGAACAGTATGACGCAGTATATAATACTATGGAATGGTATAGTTATAAATTCAAAAATATTTACGTATCACATAATCAAAAAAAGAATGAAATATATATCCAAATATGATAAAATCATATTTAAAATCAAGTCCCATCTACAGAAAAGGCGGCTGAATGAGCAATAGATGCTGAGGAATACACAAACTAGTATATCATGGATTGCATTTTATAACATAAAGAGTACAGTGAAGGCTGCACTGTTCTGCAGCTTTTTCTTGTGCAAAAAGGATCATTACTCCATGGCAAACCTGCCTCCACCTGTCAGTCTCGGGCTCCACATCAGTCAGCCGCACGCCGTCACGCTCTGGATGCTCTTACGGCGCAGGCAGACAGCGGAGACGGATGCTCACGCCGCGGAAAGCTCGGAATTAAAAGGGAAAGGCTGACAAATTGACAGCCGGGGCCTCAGGACTGGGATGCAGACGATGGAAAGATCAACCTGACTGGAAGGTGAGGCGCTGGGCCGCAGAGAAGAGGCTCACGGGTGAGATGTTTGGCTGCGGAATAGGCGGATGCTCTATTGCACATTCTTTATGGCATTCGGGATTTACATGTTTTATTTTTACCGTTAGCGTATGCATACTTTCTCGGAGATAGATGTTATAGAACACGCAGTAGAATCTTTCTCTCTTTATCTTTCTAAAGTTCCTTTTTAATGTACAGTAAAACAACAGTTATTGTGAGTGATCAAGCGGTTGGGATGTTTCCAGTCATATTCATATTACCTTGAAGTAATAAAGCTGAAATCAAAATAAAATAAATTTGGATTACCTCCATAATTACATTTCTGACTGAAGGCTAGTTTAGCTTAGAGTGACAGTTTCAAATACAGGAACTTAAAAGTCGGTAATAAAGAGAATTTGAGAGTTTGCTCAATATGCATTTTTGTTTTACTGTTTTCTTTCTGCATTTGGTTCTCCCTTCCAAACAAATACGTGGAAAGTATGAAAAAAAATTGTGGGAAGTCATAGAAAAATGTGCAAAGGTTTATGAGCACTCATACAAATATAGAGATGCTGCTGAATGTTGAACAACCTTTTTAAATTCAATTTGTCCTCTGTTGTCTCTGTAGTAGGTGACCACAACGAAGCAGGGAATTGTACAAAAAGGTACAAAAAAGAAGGGAATTATAAAAAAATTTACTAATATTTGGTAAACACACAAAACAAAAAATAACGCAATAAAAATGTTGCGAAATATTGACTAATTTTTTTTATTTAACATGTCACTGTGTAATGAGTACCGACATAAAATATGAGGGAATTATACAAATGAATTGTACAAAAATGGAAGGAAATCATACAAAAATAGTTGTTGCTAAACAATGAGCCAGATTTTTTGAATGCAGTTTTCTCAGTAATGGGGTTGCAGAAAAAGTAGTAGGAAACTAAACTACACAAAAATGTAGAGAACAAAAAACTCAGATGGGGAACATTTCTTAAAAAACAATCGGCCAAGTGCTTGCTCCAAGAAGGTTTTTGACACTCCTAGTGTAGGTTTACTGTCAAACTAAACAAACAAAGAGAATTACATGTTGTGTATTCAACCAAACCACATAACTTTGCTTTATGAAATTCAGCTAGCTTAAATGCTAACACACAATGGAAAACACCACAGACAGGCTAACAACACCCGCATCAATGTTGTGATAGTTAGAAACCATTAAGCAACTGACATTTGAACACCAACAGTGCAGCAACACACTGTAGACAGACAATATAGCAATCCTTACAGGCCTATATTGTTTCTGCTCTATGAAAAAGGCCCAATATTAGCTTAGTGAGCTTAATTGTCATTGTCTTATTCATGTATGTGTTATGTATGGAAGGCGTGTCAAACTAATTCTTGTAACGGGCTACGTAGTTACGGTTTCCCTCAGTGACTGTCAAACCATATAAATGTGTAATCACGTCCTCATAATATTACATCTATACAACAAATTGATGGATAACTAGATTTGATATCAGAAGTCAAGGATAATAGTTTCTTCAACTATTGTTCAAGTTACTGTAAAAGGGGTTTTTATTTTTAAAACATGCTTGCAATAGCTCAACATTAGTATTAATTTCATAGGAAAATTTGAAATTTTGGTACATATTTTAGCAAGAGTCATGGAAGTTGACATGCATGATTTTCTTTGGCAGGCCACATAACATGGTGCGGCGGCCTGATCTGGCCCCCGGGCCTTGAGTTGAGACACCAGTGACGTATGTATTATACTTTCCCCTGGTGGCCAAGGTGCGCACATCAATGTCCACTGAATTAAAGCATGAAATCCCAATGCACAAACGTTTTTTTTTTTTTATTTCTTTTTTTCAATTCTATTTTATCATGTTAATTATTACTGTATGCTTTTCTACTGTACAATACTGTAGTCGTCCAATTTTCCTGATTAGAAAAACATAACGTTTTGTTTGTCGTGACAATTTTTGTTGTCGTTTTTGGGGGGAG
The DNA here is from genome assembly GCF_024500385.1 of Phyllopteryx taeniolatus. Taxonomy (NCBI): domain Eukaryota; kingdom Metazoa; phylum Chordata; class Actinopteri; order Syngnathiformes; family Syngnathidae; genus Phyllopteryx; species Phyllopteryx taeniolatus. The sequence continues at coordinate 6,581,499 of NC_084514.1, read as the reverse complement.
TGGAAGGGATTAATAACATAACACCAACACATATGTGATACATTTGAAGTGGCTGCTACCTAGGCATTACAGTAACTCATTTCCCAAGACCTGTACTTTCTCAGCAGCAAATGTGAGGATGTTGTGGGCCTTTCTACAGTAAATTCGGACCTCCCCCTTGCCTTGGCTTCCTTTTTAAACAGTGAGTTTAAACGCTGCCCTCCAACCCATTGCCCTGCCGCTCACCCTGACGCAGGTGTTTCCCATTGCCAGCCGCAGCCGGCCGCCCCCTTCCCTTGCGCCGGCACCAACATTGTTTTAATGGGGAGCGACTTCTGACGCGCCACCGTGCTCTGTGTTTATCTGCATCAGTGTGTCCACTCACGTGGACTCCTGGGACAACACATGCTTTTAACATTAGTTCGTCCCGGTGGAGTCAAAAGAGTCCTGGAGGACGTTCGCTTTGGCTTTCGGGTGTCTTTTTGACGCTAACACAGAAAGTTACCTGAGGTTGCAAAGAGGAAAACTGTGACAAAGAACCGGAAATTGGACTTTTTGTGATGCACAAGTCTCAACATAACTTAGTTTTTCAATAACAGCTAAAAATGTATGGTTATTGTTACATTTTAGAGCTGTAATTGCAATACTGCGATACCGTGAAACGGCAATATTTTTGCTCAAGGTTATCATACCATCAGAATCTCATACCGGCCCATGCCTACTTTAACGCCATCAAAAGTTGAATTAGTATTTTGTTTTTATTGTACAGCGACTAACTTCTCCCAACACTTGTATACAGTTAATAATGTTAAAATGTTACTAAAATTGTTTTATAGCGGTGACAGGTGATGCTGTCCAACCTTTGAGGTTCCACTGTACACTTTTCAAAATTCTAACAGAGCCCAACCACGACGCTCCTGCTGTTACCGTACCGAGTTAATGAGGCCACCCTGCACCTAGTCATCTTGATCATTTAATTTGAGAGCGCCCCGAGGTGGAGCAATCTTTATTTCATCAGCTCAGAGCCGTTTATTTCATTAAAACGTCGACTTGTCCGTCAGTAAGAACCTGTTCCTTTTGAGATAAGCGGGCGGAATTCATCATAATTGCAAATGTTTGCCCGTAATGTAAAGAGCTTGTGGGGCCTAGTATTCTTTTGACATGAAAAGGCCCGTCACGCATACAAATCAGAACAACTGACAGTAATTTTTTTCCAACGGACAGCCATTCACAGTGTGAGAGTTGCTCGGACCTGCGGGGCTTTAGAATTTCACCACATGGGTTTTGAAAATCTTAACAACAATTAAATATAATTTGCTTTTTTTTTTTTTTGGTCCCATTTCCTTAAGACAACATGTCAACAGTTTTGATTTATGTATGGCTTTAAACTGACTCCGACCCTCCTCCACCATTTCTGTCCTCTTGTATACGTTCATGTCCACATGTCACATGAACACGTGTGCAAACACATACATGCAGCCCCGCACCCAAACACAAACACACACACACATATCACATCGTTGGGAGCTGAGAGGGGATGAACTGACAGCGACTGTCGGGTAATTTGAGCGATCGTGATTGACTTTACGATCATTACTTCAGAGCGCCAACTGGTCTTTATGCTTTCAGGAGATGCCAAAAAGTTTCCGAAGAGAGACGAAGGCGCACAGATATCCGGCGACTGCTTGACTTTGGAATCCCGCCTCCCCCTCAACCTTCCCCCCCGCCCCTGACACTTTTAATGGCATTAAATTATGGCCCTGCACCAACGACAACAACTGTTTAAAACATGATAACTTGACATGAGTGACGCAGCCATTTTCCTCCTACATTAGTGCTTGGATGTGGTCGCGGCAGTGAGTTGCAACTTGTCAGACGTCACTTCCTCTTGTCTTGTACTGATATATTGCGACAAAGTACAGGCCTGATATCTAGACCACATAGTTATAAATCGCTACAGTGAAGCCAACAACAGAATGTAGGTTTGAAGGAAGCGCAGTTATGAGAATTGGGATCGGTATATAGCGTTGGGAAGAACCTGTATTGATTTAACCTTAGGCTTCGGCTACATCAACAATCTCAGAAAACATTCAAAATCAAAAAGAGTTGTTGCTTTGAACAAGAGAATTACTGAAGGGAGTGACAGAAAACTGGACTGGTAGAGTATACTAATTCAAACTTGAATCACGAAACACTGAAAATCAGAAGGATCGTTGCCTTGACAGTTCAAAAAGTACAATTACAAACACTGCCTGTTAGAGAGCTGAAAATAAATTTGGACAGATTTGACATTCAACCTCAACAAATTACATTCAAAATCAATAGCGTGTTTTATTTGATGAAAACTAATCATTGAAAGCACAAAAATAAGTACCATTAAAAATTGCAACTCCTAGAGCGCTGAATAGAATATGTTGCTCTGAAGATGAGCAACTTAAAAGTTGCAACTAGTAGAGCTTGCACAGGTCAAATTGCCTGCATGGATTTGACCATTAACCTCAGCTGCATAAGTTAAAATACATTCTGTGCTGTTGCTTTAACATAGAAAATGAATCCCAGAAACAAAAAAAAGAGTACAGTTTTAAATTTCGACTGTTAGTGCGCCAAAAAGAAAATTGAGATTTGTTTCCAGAAAAATGCATTCAAAATCATTGGGCTGTTGCTTTTTTTTTTTTTTTTTTTAAATAAAGAAAAACGGTCATTAAGATTGTAACTGGTAGAATGGCAAATACAACGGTTTGCTTTGAAGATTGGCATTTGAGAGTTGTGACAACTGGTAGAGTGCTGAAAATGGCATAATGTATGGATTTCACCATTAGCATTAGCTACAGCAAAAATCTTGTTTGAAAAAAACATTCAAAATCAACTGACGTAGCAAAACAAATAATTGAAAGTTGAAATTTGGACTGACGTAGCACTGAAAATAAATTTGTACAAATATAACTTTAACCTATGAGCTTCTTCAAATAATGTATCTTGTGTCAAAATGCATTCAAAATCATGTGGACTGTTGCTTTGTCATATAGAGCCAATCCTTGAAGGTTTGAAGAAGTTAATTTTTTATTTTCTTTTTTTACTGGTAGAGCGCCGGATACAAAACGCTGAAAAAAATACAGACACTAACACACTGATACCACTTTACCAGCCTGATATATGTTTCCAGGCAGGTGAAGTAGGAACCATGTTAAATGTATGGAGATAATTTAAGATAAACAGGGAGGACAAAACTTTGTTAGGCGACTGCAAATCATGCTCGGCAAAATGGATGATAAACGCCACTCGGGCGGCGACGGAGGAGGCAACTGCCACATCAGCCAGCATCCGTAGTCGTACCTGCATATCCACCAGTCTTCTTCTTCGTCTCTAGAAGTATTCCTTTTGCACAGTGCCCCCTATTCCTCATACTGAGACACAACATAACTGAAATGCCTTTTAGAAAAACATGCAGCTGGATGTTACAATATCAGTAATGACAAGTTTGTGATTTGCGTTTCTGAGCAATATCCATCCATCCATTTTCTGAGCCGCTTCTCCTCACTAGGGTCGCGGGCGTGCTGGAGCCTATCCCAGCTATCATCGGGCAGGAGGCGGGGTACACCCTGAACTGGTTGCCAGCCAATCGCAGGGCACATACAAACTAACAACCATTCGCACGCACAGTCACACCTACGGGCAATTTAGAGTCTTCAATTAATGCATGTTTTTGGGATGTGGGAGGAAACCGGAGTGCCCGGAGAAAACCCACGCAGGCACGGGGAGAACATGCAAACTCCACACAGGCGGGGCCTGGGATTGAACCCGGGTCCTCAGAACTGTGAGGCTGACGCTCTAACCAGTCGGCCACCGTGCCGCGTTTCTGAGCAATATTTAATTAAAATAAACACATTTTCATCATGACTGCAAGACACATGACATTATCAAGTGTAGGTGCTCGGCATCGGTTGGTACTCAAATTTAAGTACTTGTACTCGGTCTGAATAAAGTGGTATCCCGATTCAAATAGTGTGGTTGTTTTGATACAGATCAAAAGAACACTGGTTATGTCGTACTGAGGGCGAAGTCTGTGTAGATGTAACCATTTGCTGTACTTGTGCTAAAAAGCCCACCATTGCCCCTGTGACAAGGTCGCTGTGGGACTGGATGTAAAGTGGGCTGTCAACCAACCACCGGGGCGCAGTTCAATCCCCCTAATTGCATCCTTGAACGAGACGCCTTACGTTGCTCACACACACACACACACACACACACACACACGCACTTTATGGTAAATGGTAACTGAAGAGTGAGCGGTACCGCTCACTCACTCCGTATCTATAGTATGTCAGTGATGTGAATGTAAAGAACATAGAAAAGGATGATGTATTTTCTGTTCAGTGGTGGAGTCCAAGGAGAGAAAAGGTCAATTCATGACTAAAATTGCCTCCATCAAGGTACATTGTGTTGAGACGGACACATTGAATCTATATACTTAATAGATCTACTGTACTTGCGTATCCTGGCTGATATTGTGTTAAGGTTGTTATTGTGGTGAATGTGGAAAAGAATAAGTGGAGTGAATGGCCCAGGAAGCCTCCCCTGTCTATACGTAAGCCTCATTAGAGACATTGATGGATGGGCTATTCCCACCACCAGGCTCAGCCAAGAGAGGCTCTGGGTATTTTTAGTGCTTGTGTGTTTATAAACTGACATTTAATTACAGGTGCAGTATAGTTCCCACAACATTTCAGTGCACATGTATGAACCATCTAGCCTGTTGTGAGGTCTCAATGTTGAGAATACCTATTGTACAAGACATAACCCACTGGCCAATCGAGGTAAAACAATTTCTTTTGAATGTAATGTCTAAATTATCCATCCATCCATTTTTCCAGAGATGAGGTTTACAGTCAAACTAAACATAAAACAAAGAGAATTACACATCGTGTAGTTAAAACAAGCAAACTATGTTTGTCCATGCTAGCTTCATGCTAACACAAATGGAAAATGCCATTGACGTGCTAAGGGTAAGCATTGATAGTTGCAGTTTTACAACCCTTAAGCAATGGACATTTGAACTGACACAAATGGTGTAACAACACATGTAGACAGATAATCATAGGCATATACTGTATTTGTTATCCTCTATGAACAATTAATAATATTGCAGCGACTTACTGAGATGTAGTAATAGTAGTAGTAGAAGAAGAAAATTCTTCTTTGTTTGTTTGCATGACTGTATTATATATTGTATTATTATACTGCCTACTGGTGGTCAAGGCAGGCTAACCAGATTGAATTGGATTGCAGCATTAAATCATGATGCACAAACTTCAATGCTTTACCTTCTATTTCATTATGTTGTGACTGTTTTTATAAAGTACAATATCATAGAGAGTGCTAGTTTCCCTTATTAAGAAACAGATAAATGGCATTTCCATTAATTTAAGTGTGGGGAAAATTATAAGAGATAGGTTTTTTTTTTTTTAGTTACAAGCGTGGTCATGAAACAAATTCAACTTGTATCTCAAATCACCATATATACATTTTCCCCATAGTCGAGGGAAATACACTTAGCTGTAGCAGTCCATTAAAAAGTATGCATATCCCTAGCTTTACAATTATCACCAAAACAAACTCAATACATTTACAGCAGGAACAACTGATCTTTATTTCTCTGGTGATCTTTATCGAGAGCCCACTTACTTCCCTTCCCTTTTAACACACCCCTCTGTAGTTGGATCGGATTTACAGCCGATAGTTTACTTTTATACCGGAGGAGGTCATATGATATGATATTTTCTGCTTCCCAAAATGGCTGCGGCCGCCGGCCCAGACGTATAAAACACACTCTTGACAGCGATACATCTCGAGTGATGACACCGCTCTGAAACAATCTCGATATTGCCTTTCCCGGCCATAAACAAAACCTGACCACAGTTCTGTGCACTGATGGCTGATGCGTGCGTGTCTGTGTGTGTGTGTGTGTGTAGGAGCAGGATGGAGGAAAGAAGAAGCAGAGGGATATACAGATGAAAGCTCAGCAGTAGAGCGAGCCAGTAAATTGATTTGCTCTTGGGAGAAAAGTGGGAAATGGCTGTTAGCTACACAATCCCGAGGAGGTTTAGGACGCAAAAGGAAGGCATGAGAACAGGCTGCGAGTGAAAAGGAGGAAGGCGAGGCGAAGGGATGCGAGCGGGGCAGACAAGAACGGGACGGGGCAGACACGGGGGAGCGCTGGCAGGTGCTTCATCATCTGCTAAGGCATTGTGGCTCCGCCCGTAAACAGTCATCTGGCCTCTCTGGGGAGCAACCTTCTTCATAACTAGCACAGGTATAAATCTGCCTCTTAGCCACTAAATTAGAAACATTCTTGTGAAGAGACTCACTCTGCAAGTGCAGCGCAAACCCAAGGGGAACGGGGGGATGAAACCAATCCACCGGTGGAGAAAGAATAAGGTTCCGGCCTCTGTGAATTTAACCACAAATGCAAAAAGGTTATTGTTTTCACAAGCAAAGCTATGTTATGAATAGAGCTTTACACCGCGTAGGGCTTCAATTCCCCCCACCCGCCTCAAAGGGCTGTCATTGCATCATACAGGAGTGCCTGCCAAGGCTCAAAAGACGAGGGCTAAGTCCAAGGTCTGCGCTCTGTCACCTCCCCACAATGTTTATACCTTAATTATGACTCAAACATAACACACCCGCATCCTTTTTTTTTTTTCTACGGCATTCATTTTTCCTGCATATGGTGAGGTTAAACCGGGTGACAATGTAATACTTGCATTGTTTTAATCCTGTGGCCATTTGAAGGGATGGAATAGTTACTGTGTTCTTTTGAGAGTACTGAAAGGTAGTGCCGTAGTCAAGACCGCATGAACTGAGACCATGTTGAGATCAAGACTTTGAAGAGTTGAGAGGAAGTCAAGACCAAGGCTTTGATGAGTTAAGACCAAGTCAATACCGAACCAATGTGGGACCAAGTGAAGAATAAGACCATTGCGGGTCAAAGCCAAGATCGAGGCAAAGAAGGAGACTTGGAGGAGTTGAGACCAAACCAAGATCAAGACGTGGAGGAGTAAAGATCAAGTTAAGACCGAGACTTGGAGGAGTTGAGACCCAGTCAAGACAAAGACTTTGAGGAGTTTAAAAAAAAAAGAACTGTTTACACATGCTATCTGGTGCAGTTTTCAAGTTTTGAAGTTCAATTGGTCATCTAAAGAACCCCGCAAACAGAAAACTGACACACGCCACTCTGTGTCATCCCAGGACGCTAATCTCCCAAACACTCCATGTATATTTGCTAAAACATTGCCTCACATTAAAACTGTTTGCTTTTACAGCGCATTATGTGGTCACGTTGTGTGACAAAAGAAGGCAAAAGTAGTTTGTTCTGTGATAATGGAAAAATACCCAGTGTGTGTGTTTTTTTTTTTTTTGTAAAACAAGGTCGTAAAATGTTTTGTCAAATTTTTTTACGAGGTTGATGGATAAAAATATATATATATATAATTTGTTTTACAACTTATACATTAATGGTGGACTGATGTGGTAGCCATATGCTTCATGGTCATTAAGATGTTTTTAAAAAAAACAGGAGTGTATTATCAATATTCTAAAAATATATGCAGATATAAAATATAAAATAAACAATGCTAGTATGCTCATTACTGTCCTCCATTTGGCCTTAATATTTTCCAAGCACCTTGCTCGTAAGAAGACCAAATTACACGGCTGTGGATATTTTCATTTGGCAGTATTGGAAAAAAAAAAAGAAGAAGGTGAGCATTAGCTTTTCAAAGAAGCAGGACAAATAAAATGGAGGTAATGTACCCAGTGTCACTTAATTAATTATGAATATTAGTATTAAAGAAAAGATTGGCACTATATTTTATGAACTTTGTTTAAAAACAAGAATAATTGAACAATGTCAACTATCTACATTTTACTAATAAAAGTTTTTGCAAACGCCTCTACTAAAATGGCAAGAAAGTAATATGACATAAGTTAAATTGCTGGTCTTTGGTGTACAAAATGCATCAAATGAATCAAATATTTGATCGGTTTTAAATCACTTCTGATTGATCACATAGACAACAATCCCTACTTAATCAACCGAGCCATGATGAAGATTTGATACAATAAGCCTGACGGCGACAGAAATAATCCAGTGGCCACCCTTCTGAATGAATAATTGATGTCCAGCTGAACAGACTAATGAATGCATGTGGTTTGGCTTTGACTGATAGCCCTCTTTGCTTCAGAAGCCTTCCCAGCGGTGGCGGGCCGCACTGGAGGCAGAGGTGCCATCCTGTATAACCCGTCTAATTGCTCCTTTGACATGAGTGACTTGACGCTGTGTGTCCATGCACTTGCCACTGGAGGCTGACCCTTTTTACCCTGCTGTTTATTAGCACTGTTCCAGGTTATCGCACCAATTAGGGCTTTGGGATAACTGTGATCCTGAGGAAACGTCAGGAAAAACGGGACGTATAAAAATGCATACTGTTAGCTACCTATGAGAGAACGGGAGGACCAAACGTTGCAAACGTTGCAAAATTGAGTTGCGTGTGCTTTAACAAGTTGTAACTATTTATAGCACGAGGAACCACATTTGGTAACTTGGCTGGATTTACAGTACATGTTAAATACCCAATTCCGATTTAGTGTCTACAGTACAGTATAGTGCTCTTCTAATATTTTCAAGTGACTCGGATTATACTGTGTATTATAGTTTACATTTTCCGAACACCTGAAACAACCAACATGATGGCCAAAATGCATACAAACAACACAAGGGATGTCACATGGCGTGTAGCTAAGTGCCCAATTCAAATTTAGTAACTACTGTAGATCCGATTTAAATACAGATAACCTTGGCATTACTCAAGTGGCTGCCATCTGAAATCGTTTTCCTTGGACCATATTTAATGGTCTATGATTTACTGTGGGTGATAACTCACCATCGGTTAGTTGTTTTCGTATACGCACACCGGTATACACCATCGATTGTTGTATGTTGTTAGGTTTGGCATGGATGTATTAAGATCCAATCTGTCCATTTACACTGGAGTCACATTGGCAGCTATCTGGATTTGTACCCATATTTGGAAAGTTCCAATGTGAGGATATCCAATATCATGCCTTTTTGTTTATTTAGTAAGTGTAAAAAATAGAATAGTCTCACTTGAAATATGTAGCGTAAATCCAACCTTATACAGTGGTGCCTTGAGATATGAGTGGCTTTTTGTCAAGTATGTTTTTTTGAGATACAGTACTGGAGAAATAGTGAACAATTCATCAAAAAAAGGCTTCAAACAGTTTATTGCCACTCCCTGTTGAAGCCTACTATCAAACTAAACATAAAACAAAGATATTTTTACATTGTGTATTCAAAACCACCACTTAGCTTAGCCTTTCAATCCGCTAGCTAAATGCTAATGTTAAATAGTATCCATGTTGTGGTGCCATAACTCTTTAAGCAACTTAACGGATTGAACACAAACAGTGCAGTAACACGTCAACAGACATTAAAACAGTACTCACAGTCATATATTCTTTATCCTTTGCAACCAACGACTAATAGTAGTGCTGGACTGAGGAGCTGAGACGTCTCCATCAATGTTATGTAGTGATATTTTCCCAGCGGTGATAACCAAATAAGCTGTGTAGAAAATGGATGGATGTATGGATTGTTTTCCTAATTAAAACACCCATTGCAATTTTTTTTGTTTGTTTTTGTGTGGAACCCTGGAACGAATTAATGGCATTTCCATTCATTTCAATGGGAAAACATTATTTGAGGTACGAGTGGTGGGAACGAATACTGTATTTACATTAGGTGTTCAAAGTCTGGCCGGGCTGCCATTTGTGGCCATTTTCATTGGCATCACTGATTCCTTTAGTTAAAAAAAAAAACCAAAAAAAACATGGCCTGTATTAGAAGATTATGAAGAAGATGATTTGTCTATAAATATCTTGAACTGCTGAGTATATCTTGACCAACATTAACATTAATAAACAAAAGCTGAAGGCTATCAAAGTGGACTGACACTGATTGCAACATACAACCTTTATCTAACATCTTTTGAACCGTTACTAAATTAAAAAAAAAAAAAAAAAAAGTATTATTATTAAAAAAAAAAAAAGGTTTTCTAGTGTTAAATTGTTGCAAGTATTTCAATGAGTGCCCCACCGAGGCTCGTTCCCCACTTGTGTCGGGGCTTGTCCAAACAATCATACTTACATTTTAGCACCATTATGCACACCTTCCGTGTCCACACGCCCCGATAACATTCTCAGAGCAGTTTCGGTGCGGCGCTCTCACTAAACAATACCTTATTGACACGGGCCCTTTGGATCACAATAGCCACAAAACACCAGGGTTCCTGTTTTTGTTGACTCTGTTTGAGGCCACCATTGAGGCAACAAGCCACTGTGGACACAGTGTGGATGCATAATGGGAGACCTCTGTCATACAATACAACAAATCAAGCCTTTAAATGTTTGAGCATGATAAGGCAAAGTGGGGGGAGTGGCAGAGGCAGGAGTCAGGTGAAGTTGAAGGAAATACAGGGTTTAGGAATGAAATGCGGGAATCTAGCACCACTAGGGGACAGTAGTAAGTCACGGAAGGCAGAAATCGTGCTTGTGCATATAAGTGTGTGTGTGTGTGTGTGTGTGAGAGAGAGTGTGCACGTGTATCTGTGCGTGTGTGTGTCTCACCCCCTTCTTATAAGTGTGTGTGCGGCAAAGCGTGAACAAAAGACTTTCTTTGTTGCGGATAATAAAAGAATGCCGAAATAGCTCCTTGACTGCTTTAGAAAAGATCTTGATGATGCGTTTGGCCCATAATGCACAGGAACAGCTCCGGATTTGCATAATCACGTGTAATGTAAAGCAGCCAACAAACAAACTGTGGCTGACAGGGATGGAGGGCTGCACTTTTTTACAACCCTCCCACCCCTTATGGACTTTATATGCACACTAAGAGTACATTTAATCTCATCTGCTCGCAACATAAAGGACAACATTTGTGCATTGCGGGAGACAAAGTGCTTCACGACCCAACCTAAGTAAATGAGAGGCATTCATTTTAGGTGAAAGTGCCACTTGTGATGATTTACCGCTTTAATTAGGGCACCCCCCCCCCCCCCCCCCCAGAACATGTGATAGTGATTCCACAGTTAAACATTGCATTACTAGAGTGTTTTGCTCATAAGCCACACAAGTGTGAGGAGTATCACTGGTTTTAAGTATCACTGCTTATGAGTGCAGTCTTCCTTTTGTGTGCGACGGAAAAAGACTAATTAGTGTGTTAACTGGTTAAACCAGTCAAGTTAATACCTCCAACTGCTTGGGAGGGCTTATTATCGTCATGGTAACCCAATATGGATATTCAAAACAGCATCATCTTCTTTATCAGGCAATTAAAAGCACAACAATAACGTATATTGGCCAATGACCGCAGTGTCTATACAGTAGTTATGTCCTTCGTTAATGCCACAATGTTCCTCGTGAATTAGTTAAGTCTGTTAACTGCACGTTTATGACGCTCAAGGCCACGGAGAGTTGCACTAAATGGCGCAGGTATAAAAAATTTAAAAAACAACAAATGAGCAAGCATAAAAAATAAATTACACTTTTAGTGTAATTAGTGCTTAACCAAGCATGGCAAAGAGCGAAAAGGTGAAATTTAAAAAAAAAAAGTATTCCATCACTGTGATTTAATTATTGATTGTTTTGGGTTTTTTTTTATCAGAAAGACATTTGTTTTCATCATTATGCTTCAATTGCCCATTTCCCTTTACATTTCTTAATCTTTTAAAACAATCTAATTGTTTATATTTATTTTTGATGGAGCCGTGTTAATGATTTGTATGGTGTCTGTGAACGTCCAAAGGTGCTTACAATGTACTATTATTACTATTTTGATAAAATGTAAAAATGTAATGGAAGAAAATGGAGGAACATCGTACAATAAAAAATATAAAGATTCAAATTCAAAGAAATAAAATAAAATAATTACATTATGGATACAAAATCCATTTATTACAATTCTGCTTATCAAAAATCCTAAATTTGTACCAAATTTTTTTGGGAGCGGGGTATCATTTTAAATCTGTTTTTTAGGTGCTTCAATTGCCAGTAATGATTATGTTTATGCATAGATAAAAATGGGGCAAATATATAAATATACTTTTTTAAACGCTCCAGCAGCATAATGTCTTTGTGTTTGCACTTTATCTTTGTCTATTCTGATCTCTAGCGTGTTTCATTATTAAGTGACTTTTGAGTGACACTGCACCGGCTGTCACCGCCATGTGCTGAGGCTCCCTCTCATTTCCAGCACCCACGACGACAACGATAATAATGAGCGTTGCGGTGCAGCCGTAAGACCTAGCTATTTGTGCTATTGTTGTGGGGGTGTTTCACACACAGACACACACGCAAACACACACACAGGGCCCTGACGTTTGCTTTGCTATCAGCGGGAGTGCATAAATACAAACACATTTGCCTGAGTTATTGACCTTTATCTCCCCACTTTTCCTATCAGCCATCTCCAGTTATTGACAACACAAACACGTGGGACGACGCATAACCTTTCATTCATAGAGTACACACACTTTCTCTCTCTTTTCTGTGCTCGATCTGCAGTTTGCATATGTTTCAATAAAATAGGCCACGACTACTAAAATTTTTCTTTTGCCCCACATTTTGGGGGATAATATCATTAGGCAAACACAGATATTAAGCCTTCCCTCTAATTCTGACATGCTGACATTATAGGTGAGACGATGTTGTTTTCCTATTTGTGTTGATTTGGTCATACATCTTCTTGCGCAAAGCCAATATTTTTCTTTATGATGTTCTGACAATGTGTGGTCACTGCAAGAAAAACACAAACGCATCACAGAAGAAAGAGGAAATTAAATTAGAGGTGAGTAACCTACGGCACTGCGGCCGTATAAGGCCCGAGAAGGCATTTGATCTGGCCCAACCAATAAAATCTCAGAGGGACTGTTCTAAATAGCCCCAAAATAGAAACTAATACACATTTGTTTGACATTTTTTCAGAAATTTCAGATGGTCCTTGGAGAACGATAAAAACCCAAATGGCGCCAGATCGAAAAAAGCTTCCCCATCCCATGAATTAAATATTTATCTTGTATACATGTAACATTTGCATTTCTGTGCAGAGCGGATTTCTCTCTCTCTCTCTCGCTCTCTCTCTCTATCTATCTATATATTTCTATGCGGCATGAGGAACAACATAATTAAACTGAATATAGGCTTGAATCCATGGACCAATAATAAAGAGAATAATTTACTGCATCTCAATTCAGCATTGAATAACACTGGTCATAAAAACCACTAGTATTCCACTAATGATTCTCCTCCAGGATTGATTGTGTTTTCCAGTGTTTGGCGTACATAAAACACGCTGTGTCCCCTCTGCTCATCGTCTCGTCCCCCCCGATACCCCGCCCCCCCTTTCTGCAGGTATTTCCGAGGCCGAAATTAAATTTTAAACATTCCGGCCCGGTGTTTGGTGACCATGGTTAATCAATGGGAAAGAAAGACATCAAACAATATTTGATAATGAGAAAAATGCCTCCAGGATATTAGGGGAATGGTGGGTGGTGGAAGTGGGGTGGCGGTCATGGAGGGGGGGTAGCACAGCATGAGACTCTAGCTGCAGCACAACGTAGTCTAGACCAAAAAAGTGTGTGTGTGTGTGTGTGTGCGTGTATGTGTTTGTGTGTCTGTATGCCATGCACACACACACACACATACACACACACGCACATATATGGACACACATACACACATGCACACACATACACACACACACATACTAAGGCCTACTCAGTCACCTCTTACGGAGTTAAAAATCCATTAAAGCATTGCCTCTTTCTTAAAGTTCATGATGAGATAATTAGAATTCAAGATTGGAGAGCCGGTGCGGTGAGATTAGCTGCGCCGCGCCTCAACTCAATTATTTCACGATAAAATGGATTTTGTGAGGGGGGAATCCAGATGAGAAAAATTGTAGACTAACAAGTGATTTTCTCTTTAACGTTCACTTACAAATGTGTCATTCAAGTCAAATATTACTAAATTTGAAGGATGAAAAAATCAATGTAAAAAATAAACGCCTCCCTTAAACATAAGACCCAAACAAGCAACATGAGTCGTAACAGTAATTGCCTCAGTTTATAGACGATATTGTTCACACACGACATTAGGACCCAATTGAACTTGGTTGCTAACCAAAACAGTAGAACCTACTATGATGATGTGTGGTTGCTCCAAAATGTAATTATTTATTTTCGCAGGTTCTTTCCTTTCTGATTATCTTTTTTGAACTGCAGTTTCACTTTGTAAATACTCAATTTGTAAAAAATTGTATACACAGAAATAAAATTGTTTTGTATAATTGCTTTCAAATAATAGAAGCCTGCCCCGACTGCAGTTGAGAACAGAAACACATCCAGCTACTCTTTGCGGAACATAGAGACATGTAGAATAGTGATACTGTTTAATTTTACTACTCAAAAACTGGCTAGTACAAATAAAGACACCCCAACATAGAAGCCTCCACCATCTGCAGTTGAATAAATATAGCGGTATAAAGTACTTGAATTAGTTAATTAATTAATTAAAAAACGTTTTAGTTTAATTTTTCTGTCCCCCAAAAACTTCCAAATGATACATAATCATTTAAGAAAAATAATTTAGATTGGCAATGTAAAAAATAAAAATAATTTGGTAGCAGAATGGACAAGACTAAGGTACAGGAGTGTTGGATAATGAGAGGGAAAATGATTAGTCCCGCGCTTCTTTTGTGTTTGTGTGTCGCTGATTGACACGGCGTTAACAGTCGGGACGGAATGGAGGTTGATCCAGCGACGCAAACCAATCGGCAGCATGTGCAACCACCTTCGGTCATGCAAATTGGGCCCGGCCGGCCAGTCCGTTGACTATGATTAATGAGCTCGGGCTGCCACCTTTGTTTCCGTAAGCAGCCATTTAGAGTGAAATACAATCCCAAAATATTATCTCTCCCCTATTAATCTGGTAAATTCGCTTGCGCCGAACAGTGCTCTTCCTGCGTCTCGCGAGCATTGGGGCACAATTGCATTTAATTACTTGTCTTGCTAATTAGATTCATTAAAAGGATAATAAAATAAATGGAGGAGGCACAGTGGAAAGCTCAAGCGAAACACGTCTTGTCTGCCGCAATGTAAAATATGGATGTGGGATTTTCTGGGGCAGTCATGCTGTTCGGAGGGGGAGTTGGGGGGACGAAGGCACGAATCCGATACCCTGCTAATACTACAGGCATTTCCTGACTCTGGCTTCCTTCGTGTTTAAACAGTGATTTTTAGAGCTGAGATTCCAGACTCCCTGAAGATTCCGAGAGCAATTTTGCAGTGCAGGGCCAGTGAAGTCACCGACTTCAGCGGCGGAGGGGGGAAAAAAAAGAAGAAGGAAGAAACATAATGACAGTAACGCTGACAATGGAGTGAAACCAAACACGCTCTTTGCATGGTAAGCGATGCCACTGGATGTGGAAAGGAGAGAGAGGGACTAATGGGCAAGACGTGGAAGATCTTACAATATCCCCTCAGATGTGCGACGAGCAGAGGAAATTACACGAGCAAGCAAATCATCAATCATTATATCCGTCAACTGGGGATGGTGTCAATCTCCCCGACATTTATTCTTCTGCGGGTATATAAGCGGCATTAGCGGCACCTTGCTTTGCACTACAATGGCAGCGGCAAGAGAGATCAGTGCAGCCTCTCTCGGATATCACAGGGAGACACCCTTTGTAAATTCCCCTCCCACTGAGAGCAGGCTTCACAGCTGGTTAACCGTGCTGTGTGTACCACTGCCCTGCTTGCGTGCAGCCTCCAACGACTACAACGACTCATTGGATGGAAAAAAATACAAAAGAAATAAATAAATAAAAAGGTGGGGGGGGTTTTTTGTTTGTTTGCTGCCTTTTTAGACTGGGGAGACACAATAAACCTGGCAATTTCCCACCCTCGGTGGTAATATCAGATCTGTGCCAAGTTTTTCAGTGTTGCTGTTGTGTATAACCAAAACAGAGGCCGGCAATGTTCCACCAGATGACACCAGTGTTGTTGTTGTTTCTTCTTCTTCTTCTTCAGGCGGGAAAATCGCGTGTGCAGAAAGGTATTCCACAAAGCCAGGACCGGGATGTGACATTTTACACCCGACACTCAATTCTCCCGCCGTGCTCTATTGAAATCAATTGTCACACCGTGACAAAAGTTTTATACGTCACACCAGATGCTGCCGCCATATCCTGAAGGTGAATTAAGTGACTACTGGTGTGGCATGCATATTATAGGGGTTCCTTTGTTTACGATGGTCCCGTCATACAACATTTTGAGGTTTAAAATAATTGAAAAATAATTGTGTTGAATGCCCATCCTTGGTACATTTGACTGAAACATTACCATTTTTATTTGATCATTGTCGTGTAAATGTAGGTAAGATACGCAGACACAACATAATCTGTGATCCTACCGCTTTTAAAGCCATCACAGTTCACTGACTTCCAACCCTGTCTCTGATTTTTATCTTTTAATGCCATCACATTACACTGATCCTTTTCTACCTATTACACACCCCTCCAGCAAACCCCCACCCCCTGATCCTCTGATACCTAGCCAAGGCGCTCCTCCTGCCCCTGACCTTGGCCCTTTGTAGCAATCAGATCAGACTTCCTTAGAGGCCCTGATCTTATCTGGCTTTACCAATCCCACTACACAGCTTCCTTTTGTAGCAAAAGCACGACGCAGCGAGCCCTTTCAGACCCGCGGACTTTGCCGATGAACACGCGCCAGGGCCGAGACCTCGGCTCATCTCAGTCATCATACTACACTGCCCAACAACAATAGCCTTTATTTTCCGACGCGGCGCGGGTCATGATAGAGGCTTTCTTGCTCATCAATAGATTGTTCAATCAAAACGGGGAGGAACAGCAATACTGTTGTCAAATGAAATGTTTCGAGTCTGTCTTGCGGTGCAACGAGACATTTTAAATTGGATCCCACATGCTATTCATTAACTTTGCAAAATAGAAACACACAAAACCAGGAAAAAAATTCCACAATCCTTTGTAATATCCCTCCCTTCATTTGGTATCTGAAGAGAAAATTAGTAAAAGAAGACTGCCTTTTATTCGCGCTGAGAGACTAATTCCAATTAAAATTAAAATGAAGCCACTATAAAATTCAGATCTTAAGGGGAACATTTGTCAAATTACATCTGAAGTTATAAGTGTTAAGGGGACTATGCAGTTATGCATGTCTCAAAGTCAATGTTTTACTGTGCATGTTTTATACGTTACAACCAATTCTTTCTCTCATTTACATATTTGTACCTGGCCTCTCGCCCAAAGTCAGTTTGGGTAGGCTCCAGCTCACCTGCGACCCTTATGAGGACAAGCGTTACAGAAACTAGATCAATGGCGTGCCTTTCTTTTCTAGTGACGTGAATGGTGATTCCCCCAGAAGGCGTATGAACATACGCTTTCCTCATCCTCTTATCAGCTGCTGCAATGTGAAACGAAAAAAATGTATCAATGACCTTAATTAGTAAATAAACAGTGACGAAAGCCAACGCTAATATAAAAAAATCTCTGAGTAATTGATGCCCAACCCCCAAATGTTTAAACCCAAAACATACAAAAAACTTTGAACCCAAAGCAGTTCAATATAAGTTCAAACTCAACATCAAAATATCCTTAAAAATAAAAGGCTTCCAGATTATTTGATGTCAAAAAAATATTATTTATTTATTTTTTAAATGCAGTTGAAGTGCAAGGACACTGGCATTCATGTCGTCACTTCACAACCCATAAAAATACCAATTACTGCTTCCTTATTAGCCATTTTATTATGAATGAATGAACGAAGGAATGTGTTAAATGGTCACTCCACAAGTTAAAAAAAACAATGGGCACAAGTACTGTATTTTATGATGCGTTTGTGGAAGCGTGATTTGTTAAAGGCAAATAACTTCACTGATGACGAACTGTATGAAGCCTGGCTGTTTTGAGAAGTGTTGTTTGAGAATCTGTTGGTGCGATTAACGAACAGACGAGAAATAAAGTGTAATAAGGCCCCTGAAATTTTACGTTAGTTGCGGTGTTGGAGCTTGGCCAATTTCTCATGACAAATATGATTGTTCATTCATGGGGTCGGCTAAAAGAATAAAGAAAAAATGTTTCCCATGTATGGCAACGCTTCTCTCCAAATAAGATAATATGCATCATACGCCTGTCTGCAATGCAATATATTACTATAAATCAGAAGCTTCTTTTATTTAAACACCAAATTTTTGTTGTTCTCTAATTCAGTTGTGGATTTATGACCTCGTTTTTTTCTGTTCCCCGGAAAGAAACTGGTTTGATTTAGAAGTGCAGCAACACCTCACAGAAAAAAAATGACTGAAAAATGGATAATCCTGTTCAGTACTGGGAGAGACAGAGGTCCATATATCCAAGCCAATACAGGGAGACAATATTCTACCATAAAAAAATAAATAAATACATAAAAAAAATAAACACCAGTTTTAACATAAACATTCCATGTCCTACTGGATTTGTTTATTTGGTAACATAGCAGTAACAACAAATTAACCATAAATAAGTTACATAAATGAACGCGAAAATATCTAATTATGTTGTTTTAATTTCAGTGATTATTCCCATGCGGACACTGTTGCAAGACTGCAAAAAAGCCATCACACATAGTTTAAAAGACAATCAAGGTTTTGGCTAGCAGGGGGGTTTGTGTGCAATCTCCACATGAAGTATCGAGAAATTAATCTTTTTTATGAATCAACTGGGTGGAAAGTCTTCAGAGGCTTCATTTGTCCATCACAACCGAGAGGTTCTCCTAGTCGACACATCCAAATTACCGTGATGTTTCAAATGGCGTCACTCGCCCTAAAAACTCCAAATACATAATGCAAATGGAACTTTATTTGTGAGAAGAGCAGTGCGAGCAGTAGAAGAGGTTGTGTACTTTAGTAATCTTTTTTTTCTGAATGAATTTACTTTAGAGGATTTTAGTGGTTTTTGAAGGGCTCATTACACATTTTCTAGAAAATTCTACAAACATTGAAACATTCACTGTGTTTCAAAATGGTGGTATTAGGTTATATTCCTCTAGTATTTTGTGCCATTAATTTTGCAATTATTTCTTTCAAAAGCTTCAGCATCCATTCATTTATACACTATATTTTAGCATTAAATGGTTTTTTTCTATTATTTACTAAATTTTTAGTGGGAACACCCACAGCAGGCATTTAAAAAAAAAAAAAAAAAAAAGGAAATCATATCCACACCGTCTAGGTGGCTTCAAGAGTGTGTGCTGCCCCTTCCTTCATTCTGCACGCCCCTGCTCTCCACTTGTAACCGAGTACAGCGACCGTCTGTTCTCTTCTCCTGGCAATGTTTCCAACATAACGCTTAAAGCATTCACGGTCACTATCCGTCTACTGTCTACATTTACTTATTATTTTATTGGAAGTGTCGCTTACATTTTACGAGGAGGAGGCGTGTGTTGTGCTCCTCTCACGTTCTCCAGGATGCAAGGCAGCTTGTCATCGCCAGATTCCGCCCCACGTGTTGCAAAATGAGCCAATCATACGCCACTATACTCAGCTCGGAGCGGGTTAGACCAATCGGCACATAGCTCGCTCATGGGTCATCCTTTAACTTCCTAGCGGGAAGCGGAAGAGCTGTCTCGAAGCGTCCCGTATCAATGGTAAACAAACCTTTTTATTTCTTTTTTTACAGGGTTTTTATCATTCAGCAATCATATTTAATTACTTTTTAAAACATGGTAGGGATTCGGTGGTCATTTAAAAATCCTACATTTCAATTGAATGCGTCGCGTTTACCAGAGCATGGTACAAAACGTGGCTCGCTATGATGACAATTTGTTTGACAGTTTAGCTGATCTTTGCTCACCCTCCAAAAAATAAGCAAGCTAAATTAAAACAACAACAGCAACAACGATGGGTTTTTTTTGTTTTTTGTTTTTTACAGATTCATGAATATGAAGCTCTCCCGTGCTGAATACAAGGAGATAGTGAGATGGACAGAGCAACTGAGACCAACACGGCAGTGTATGAATATGTTAAGGAAAAGATTTCCAAAGTAAGTTACCAGCCTTTATTATAATATTGTATTGTGGCAGACACACGACGCCGTATCTGTGCTGAAAACTAAAGAGGCTGGAGAGTACTGGAGTTCCAACATTTTATTAACATAAAAATATTCAAACAACCTTTACCCAACCGACTGAGTGTTTTTGCAGCTATGCAAGACCAAAAATAAGCAAATTGACCCTTCGAAGGTAATGAAGATGCCTTAAAATGTTAACACTATAATTTTCTTGTTATGATAAATACAGTACACTGGAAGTTTAAATAAGTTTAAAAACAATATAAAACGTGAGATGATCATTGATTATCGGACTATGAAAAACTAAATTTATTATTATTATTATTTTTGCCATATCGCCCAGCCCCATTAGTGACTTTTAGGACACTGTACTGTATAAGACGGCATGTTATTGTCTCACATTAACTACTTTGATACAAATTGCATTGGGCCATTAATCATTTCTGTATTATCATTAAATATGTATGGTCCTTTTCAGTTTTGTAACCATTAATTCCTCACTGGTCTTTGGCATAATCTGCCAGTGCAAAAATTGGTGTGCTTTGCCATGCAGCGCCTGCACCTCCACAAATCGAAGCGAGGGGTTAATGGTTGTGTTTGCCTTTCTCCTTGACACCAAAGGCCTTTACTTTATTGAATGTAACACGTGTAATCCCCTCAAGGCTACCAGCACATCGCCACTGCTGATCCCACCGAGGTCACTTACAAAGTCGCATGCATTTGGAGCTTCCTACGCCTCCATTTGTGCCCTAATCACCAATCTCGAGGAGAGTAGCTCATGCCCAAAGTGGGATGCTGGGCTATCTGAACTTGGCTTTTGTGTCCTGCAGTCAGCGTTTTACTATGAAGGAGTTTAATAAAAAAAAAAAAAAAAGGAAATTACAAGGACAAAGTCATAATGTGAGAGAATAAAATATCAAGACAAAAAATAAATCATTATATCATGAGGAAAAAAAAAAAAAGTCCTGTTTCTTGCAGGAAATCATGTGACCAAACCAGAAAACGTCCTGTGTTCCCAACAATAACTACGATAAAAATGATAACTACGGACTGATGGCATGATGGTTTGAACCCGAACTTGCTAAAATATTTATTTCTTGATCGCTAATGTATTCGGACAAAAATGTAATACATGTATATAATTTATTTATACATATACTGTACAATATGATAGATGTAAACACAGACAAAGCCTAAACATCGGATATGGTCTTGAAGACATTTTGTGTAAAACTAAAGATATTGTGTAAATTTAATATTTATACAGGTACTTTGATCCTGTCTCCTGCCTTAGGGCTCCGCCACTGACTTGAATCGGAAGGAAACGCTTCATCCTGTTTTGGCGAATGCGGAAGTTGGTTGCGCAAAACCCTTATTTAATAATGCTGAAAATTCATTTTATTTATTCATAATGATCAGCAACTTATTGTCATACTATTCTGACATTTTTTTTCAAAATGTTACAACAAACTTTCTGTGCAATTATGCCTTCCATCCATCCATCCATCCATTTTCTTTACCGCTTATCCTCACTGCTGCTGGAGGCTATCCCAGCTATCTCCGGGCGGGAGGCGGGGTACACCCTGAACCGGTCGCCAGCCAGTCACAGGGCACATAGCAACAAACAACCATTCGCACTCACATTCACACCTATGGGCAATTTAGAGTCCTCAATCAACCTACCACGCATGTTTTTGGGATGTGGGAGGAAACCGGACTGCCCGGAGAAAACCCACCCAGACACGGGGAGAACATGCAAACTCCACACAGGCGGGGCCGGGATTTGAAACCCAATCCCGAGAACTGGGAGGCAGATGTGCTAAGCAGTCGCCCACCGTGCCGGCCAATTATGCCTTCATTTTTTTTCACAAAATATTCCAACTTTATTGTCTTAACATTCTGAATTGTAAATTGACATGATTTCTTATAGCTTTATTTTTGTAACAGTATCCTGGTAAAATTACGAGTAATATTTTTGAATTTATCCTGACATTCTTTGAATACTCTTCAGACTTTATTCTTGTAATATTCCAACGTTATTCTCGGAATACCTGTATTTTGACTTTATGACCGTAATTCCATTATCTATGACTTCATTATCAAAATACTTTACATAATTTTGTTTTTATTCTCAGTGTGGCCCTAATACAACTATTTTACAGATCTTGGCAGGTTTATAAAATAAATTCACTATCCCATATGCTTAGGCACGAACACTGTGTAATTTGTGCTCTCGTCATGTTTTTGGTTCCCTTGACCAAACTAACTTCAACACACTGTCCAAATGGCATTTTCCCCTCAAAAAGAAAGTGGTACTGGTGAGTGTAATAATTAAAGGAAAACACAGGAGCATTTTCATTCCAATAATTCTGCACAATCTCAGCCTCCCAGGGGTGCTGGCTCTTCTGTTTAGTCTTGCCGGCTATTGTTATTATTTCGTTCAGCATAAGCAATCTTGGTGAGGCCCGTGCTCTTTAAAATGCCCGAATCTCCTCACTGGGCCTGACAGGCAGGCACGGCAGCAGTGTTTTCACAGCCTGCAGAATTATTCTGCTTGTCCAATCAGCTGAGCTGGACTCTGGAGGGTTAGTGATTGGACTGGCAGGAAATCAGGCTCTTAAGACATAACATATCGACTAGGCCATCCATCATCTCTTAGCATGCGCTCGGGTACGCCAGTCAGCCGACCCCCACCCGCCGTACCCCCCTTGTCTCCTCGGACTGTGTGGGAGCCCTGCCACTGCGTAAATATTGGCCAGGGTGGCCATAGCTGAAGGATTGGAATGAGTTCACACTTACACAGTTGGAAGAATATGTTTTATTGGTTAAAAATAGTCTGATAATCTTGGTGCTTGAAAATTGTGTAAAAACAAAAATAAAATGTGTTTTTGTGGGAGGGTATCAGGGACTATTCTTTTATAGGAACAACTCTCACATAAACTGTAATACTGATGCACCAGTTAAGATGACGGAAGATGGCACTGGCAGTTGTTTCTAGGGTTGTGAAATACCGTTTATTATTGTAAACCTTTTTTTTACTGGCAATAGTTTTACGTCTGGATTGGTATATGTCCAAAATCTTCCCCCAAACGTGGGATATTAAGACATTATGTTGTATTTTACTCTTTAAATCGGGACATTATACTATAATGCTCTGTTCCATGTTAGTTCAAGCAGTCACAATCATAAAACCTGTATCAACTGTGGAGGCAGTGTTTTCTTGTCTGTCATACAAGTATAAAAAGAAGTTAATGTAAAAAAAGAAATAAATAAATGAGGAAGAGCCAAATGACAAATGTTTGCATCTTATTTTATTATGCCTAGATCAGACTACAGGATTTTAACCCTGATTGGCTATCGCGGGTGATTTCCCAGATCGGTAAATGACAAAGATGTGTGACATAATCCACGACCAACGTTTTGGGCCTAAGATAGACACCAAAATGAAAAGACTAGCATATTAGATTTTTTTGTGAAATCTTCCGTGGACTTTGAAATATGAACGACAACTCTCGGAGAGCGCACCCTGACTTCCAACAATAGGATTGCATATTGTGCCTGGCGCATCGCCTCCCTTGCTCACTATTGTCAACATTTAGTCCCGCTCACAAACCAATGTTTACTGAAGCTTGAGAGAATGATTTGACACAATGCTGGCATGTTTACGTACATATGTTAGTGCTAGCAGTAGCTGGCTAGGCTACATAACGTTATGTTTCCTGCTTGCGAGCCGTATTAAGTTGATGTGAACTTACCTCAAACCTTTCTAGAATGGACAGCCCAACAGGTCCTCTCTCGAAGACCCAGTGACGACACCACACATTTTTCTTTTTGTTCTGACTTTGTAGTTAATTCTGAGTTTTTACTGAAAAGTCCAACATTGTTCTCGTCATTTCATTATGTTTTAAATTGTATTCTTTTAATGTTCTCAGAATCAGAATCATCTTTATTTGCCAAGTATGTCCAAAACACACAAGGAATTTGTCTCCGGTAGTTGGAGCCGCTCTAGTACGACAACAGACAGTCAATTTACAGAACACTTTGGAGACAGAAAGACATTGACAAAAAAAAAAACTTCTGACTTGTCTTGTCAAGTCATGGCTTTGTTCATGGAAAATTATTACTTTCAATTTCACAAAATGATGACTTTCAGTTTCACAATGTTAAAAATGTATTCTCATAAAATGGCGATTTTTATTATTTTGATTAAATTTTTTTATTTGATTTCATTTTTTGGGGGGTGGGGGTATTATCCCTACTTATTCTTTTACTATTACAACTTTAGTTTTATAAAATGACGTTACACTCATATTCACGTGAAGTGGAAAATGTTTAATCGTGATTACAGACTCCAACTATTCCGAAAATTGTGTTCAAATTCCGAATTGTTTAATTTCAGGGGGGGTTTGGCTTTACTAACGAATATGTAAACACTAATGCACAATAGTGATGTGTGTGACTTTAATTTTTGCGCAATGATGTTAAATAATAGCAATGAATAATTTATTGGGGCAGCACTATTCAGAAACATTGCCTTTGGATTAAGCAAATGGGGACAATTCAAACCTGGGACAAAGTGATAGTAGTAAGAGTCAATTTCAAGCTAATTTCCACGGGGGGTCTGTCATTCTGCCTGTCGGACCATGAGTCCAATGGGAGGAGAATGGGAGGGTCTCGTAGACGGACTAGAAAGAGACCCCCTCATCTGTAACGGCCTGCATAACACAGATGTTGGGAGTCATCTGTCAGCCTGGCCTCTCTTTCCGGGTCTGGGCTGCTCCTGGAGAGGTTTGGGAGTTGGAGGTTGGTGTTGGGGGTGAAGCATTGGACATGGTGCTGTCACTTTCTTACCCCAATTCACAATGGAGGCACATGCTAATATCAACCCTGAATAATAACAACAACCCTGAAGCACCTACTCATTGCAAGGACAGACATGTTTTTGACTCTTATTTGGAATCGAAATTAATTGACGTACCCTGGGATATTTGTAAGAATGTTTTATTTTACATTATCTAATGTTATTTTTCAACAAAGTGCACTTGATTACAGTATAGAACTCAGTTGTCACTTTCACATTTCGATGCAGGAAATGAAAGATACTCATCACTTAACGTTACACTGCTTAAACAGCTCAAATTGTGTTCAGTGCAGTACAATATTCACACAACTGCAGTTGGAGGCATCTATACGAGGGCTTCATTGGACAAACACATTTTAGCATAATATCAAACAATATTTCTGCTATCTTATGAAATAAAACATGCTATCATGAAGACATGCTGAGATAAGACTCCACTCTTTAAGTCATCCGAGAGACGATTTTGTGCTCCCATGCTGCTGTTTTGGTGAGCAACAAAGTTTAAATGGGCTCAACGGTTAACTATTTAATGTGTGTGACTGTGTGAACAAGTATCAATCAACTGAGGTACAGTAATCCCTCGCTATATCATGGTTCATTTATTGCGGATTAAGTGCATTTCAGATTTTCTTAAAGGTCAGTTTCATGCAGTTACTTACCTGCATATCTCTGATACAGTCAGCTTCATAGGCTAAATGAGTTAAATGTGGCACAATGCCTCACAAAAGGTCAACTAGGCTCTTCTTCTTACCAGACAAAGAAACCTTACTGAGTACAGTATATACATCTCATGCATTTGGTAAAGCACCAAATTGTTTGAGAATGTATAGGACATGTATGGAAAATGACACCAGCCACAGTCAGAGTTTTATTAAATAGATTTAGAAATACCACCCTTAGGCCGACGAATAGCTAATGCACACACTCAAAAATATCAACAGGAGAAAATACAAGTAAAAAGCAACGTTTTAGACTGATTTTCTACAACTATAGGACTAAAGTTTAAAACATCACCGCAATGATTTCTGGGAACCCATAATGCTTCTTGCTGACTACATTGCAGGACCATAAGTGTGAGGATGTACTGTAAATGGTTAACACTGGAAATTGCTCATTCACACCTTGTCCACAAGGGCTGTTGTTCTTGTCATGCTAAATAGGCTTGCGCTTGTGTCATATAATGCCAGCACCTCTCTAAAGTGCAGTTTTACAAATTGTTTGTTTAATGTTGTTCATGGAACTTAGAATTTTATATAGTAATATATTAAATAATTTGTCGCTACTTTGCGTAATTCATTTACTGCTGGGTTTCTTGGAAAGTAACCCCCGCGTTTACTTTTTTTTTTTTTTTTAAATGGACGACACACCTGGCTAATAATTGGGGAACGGTGTCAATTATTCAATTTCAAAATCTACACAGCTTTTGAATATTTACCCAATGTCGAGATGGCTAATGTTGTTGTAGGCGTGCTCATTGTCTTTAAAACCTTCAGTTCTGAAGGCTTAAATTAGTCTATTTCTGGTTCGTGTATCGCTTTCCATTCCCATCTGCTGCTCCTCTGGCTCTGAACTGGAGCAAGGCTCTCTTGATGTGTGTGATGTAGCTGTCCAGCCATCCGGGTGAAAATAGGAGTGGTGAAGCACTTTGCCAAGCAATTGGCAATCCCAAGAATTGGGTGAAGTTAGGCCAGTTTGTGCTCTCGCTTCCTCGCCTTCATGCCTTATTTATACCCACATAAATAAATCAAAGTGTTCACCAAATAAGAAGAAGAAGAAGAATTTTTTGACCCCATGGAAACTAATGTTCTTATTACGAGGTGATCGAAGCAATCATCGGTGGTGGAGGCCTGCGAGGCATTTAAAAAAAAAAAAATACATAGTGTAGGACCTTACCAGCAGGCACTGTGGACCATGTGTGTCTGTGGAATTTGTATTTTCTCACCTGGCTTGTGTGGATTTTCTCCAAAACATACCTTAGGTTACCTAAATATTCTAAATTGTCTATTGCTTTGAATGTGAGTGTGATTATATTTTTTTATTTTTTTTTATTGTTAATTTTTTTTGAAATTCTTTTGGGGTTTGGTTTGGTTTGGTTTGTTTTCATTTGTGGCCTACAATTGACTGGCAACCATTCTAGGGTGAACCCCACTTCTGTCCCCAACATGTCAGTAGGGATAGGCTCCAGCTCACTCATGTCCCTGAAGCGGGAGTGGAAACGGATGGATGGTATTACCAATGACAGAAATCGACAATTCGCGCTGCTTTCAATACTTTCACTAGTCTCAGCACTGCCCTGCAGTTTCTGATACTACTGCAATATTTGGTCTGCATCTGCAAGCTTCCAGGAGGTGGACAGAAATCCAAATGAAACAAATGCAGACTATGGACAAAAGGCTTCATGTGTATTTGTAACAGAGAACATGTGGTGTCCTGCTCAAGTATCTGGAGTGTAGCAAAGGTGGGGGACCGGTGTGGGGAGAGGGAGATGCGTGACATCAGTCCTATTAGGACCTTCTCTTGCCATGCATTAGAATTGGAAATGATGGGCTGGTCTCTGAGGTCTTGCCTGACTTCCCCTGGGTCCAGAGGGAGGGGGGGACCACAGTTCCTACACCCTTTGTCCCCTTAAGTCTAAAAAGGGAGGGCACGTGAGTCCTCTCTGTCCTTCTGTGGTGTATTATGAATAGATGTGGATGTAATGATTACCCCCACCCCTCTTTTTTTCCTTATTTACTATGCCATTCAGCCCACTCGTCATATGTCGTCCTTAAAGGCAGTGCAGATGCCGCTGTTTTGGAAGCGATTAAAAAGTTCCGTGTGAAGCATCCCCGCCTCCCTCTCTCGCTTTCTTCTCCTCCTCTCCATTACTTTCACAGTAACACACACACACACACACATACACAGCTCCCCAGCAAGGAGTACACCCTTACCTTCTTTTCGAATCGGGCCCTAATGTGCCGTTTTCATTGGCACCGAGGCGGGCTGCAATATGGTGCGGTGGATCGCTGTGGGAATATGAATGTTAAGCATGCGCTCAGCCTTTTGAAATTCACACAGAAGTGTCAGAATAATGGATGTTGAGCAAATGTCAAGCATTTGTTAATTTCTCTGTTATTGGTGGGGGTTCATCTAGCGTGATCTTTGGAGGCAAAAGCAAAGGGCAGGCTTGTTGTGGCATGTGCCATTGATATGATGATTTCCCGACTCCAGACACTTTGTATTTGATGGTGATATCTCTGCTCACGACGAAGCCAATGGACTTGCTCATTGATTATTTATTGTACCTCTAGTGTTTTTTCTTCTTTACACACTGGTTAAAACATAGAGTAATGCATTGGCACATAAACTGTTAAGCTTTTTACACATCTGTCTTTGACTTGTTGATAAAAAAAAAAAAAAAAAAGGCTTATTCTCTTCTGAATTGTCATTGTGATCAAAGGCTTTATTAAAATGCTACATATTAGCAAATGTCAATTAAAATCAGAAGCGTGAATGACAAGAAAAAAAAAATATTTTTTTATGCACACTTTGCATCCTAAGCACATTTTGCTGACGTGAAAAACATATGGACTTAATGAGCCAGATTGCAGCAGAATTTAATACGGTCTTGTTTGAAAAAGTAATGCGCTTGAATTAGTAGAAAGCAGATCTTTTGTGTGGTTATTAAAACAGATTTTTATTAATGTTTTTTTTTTTTGTAAAATATAGTAAATTTTTAGGGGACCTGAGTGAACTCCTAATACCTGGATCAGACTAGAAGACAAATTTGGTCTGTCACGATTGCACTATGTCAGAATACTGCCAGAAAATCTTGCCGTAGCTCGGGCAGACAGTGACAACACTGCACGACATGTATTCCGATACCACCGCATCCCGTCTTGTATGATCACTGGGCTTTATCTTGTCAAATCAAACACTGTCGGAGAGGCGGAACTAGAACACGTGTGACCGGTCAACCTGACAAGATACACTCGTTACCATGGTGACGACAACAAAAATATATTGTGTCGGGTGAAAAAAAGAACAAAATGAGCAAAAACGTGTGGTGGTCATCACTGGTGCTCGGGCGAGGACGTTCATTCAAGGATTGCTTGAGGTATGTTCACATGCTTTTAATACAATACGGCTCCCAAGCAGGCAACTAAATGTTATGTAGCCTAGCACACTAGTGCTAGCACTAACCGTTGTACATAAACATGCCAGCATTGCGTCGACTCATGCTCTAAAGGGTAGGTAAACATTGGTTTGTGTGCGTGAATAAATGTTAACAACGGCGTGCAAGTATGTTGCCGACGGCAAGCATGGGAGCTGATGCGCCCGTCACAATACGGAATCCTATTGGTCGGTGTCGAGGTGCGCTGTCGGAGAGTTGTCGTTGCCATGTCATACTACATGGAAGATATGAAAAAAAAAAAAAATTAATAAAAATCAAACATGCTACACTTTTCTTTTTTGCGTCCTTAGGCTATCGTAGGGCCAAATCATTGGTCATGGATGATGTCACACTACAAGAAATGTTGTCGTTCCCGACAAAATATGTTTTAGGAAATTGGCTGCGATAACTAATCGGGCCAATATCGGGGCTAAAATCCCGTAGTGTGATGTAGGCATAAGGGATTTACTTGATCGGCAACAAATTTGAACGGTGAAAGGATGAATGAAGTGTAAGCATAAGGGAGCGACGTCGACCAAGGAGAAGCCGTGCTGAGTTTACAACTTCATGTCAGGCCGAGGAATTCATGAATAATAAATGCAATCAATTACTTGATTAGGAAGCACAGGAATGACGACTTCCTCTTCATATCAGGGATGTTGCCCAAGTACATTCAATAGATTACTTTGCCGTTTCAACTCATTGAGCTAAAAACACAGAGGTAAGCAGCTTACGTTTAGTTGGCCTTGTAACCATTTATATGGACACATTTTAGGGTAGAAACTGTCTTTGTGAAGTAATTGGACGCAATAAGATGGACAGTAAATACGTGTTGATGAAAATAACCTTTCAGACAATTTGAGCTATTGTTTGGAGTATAAAACAATCCCTACCCATGGCATTAGCATTGTCCTTCACCATCAGGACTTTCAAACGATGGAGAAGTCGGAATTTTATGGCAAGAGAAACTGGGCTTTCAGGGCCCGTTTGTATACCTAATAACTAAAACTAAATCTAAAAAAGGTGGCTGTCTTAAGCCATTTGTTTTCATAACCACAGCACTTTGAAGCCACCCCGCAAACATTTCCATATAAAACCTAAAAACGGTACTCTGTGAGATGTGTCAATACGAAAGATGTTCACATGCGTGTTAAGT
This sequence comes from Phyllopteryx taeniolatus, assembly GCF_024500385.1. Taxonomy (NCBI): domain Eukaryota; kingdom Metazoa; phylum Chordata; class Actinopteri; order Syngnathiformes; family Syngnathidae; genus Phyllopteryx; species Phyllopteryx taeniolatus. The sequence goes on along the minus strand of NC_084514.1, from coordinate 6,551,135 downwards.
GTTCAGTCAGGCCGAGTATGTAGCAATCAATATAGTAAAAGTGGAACATAACGGACTGGACTAACAAGCATAATATTTCTCCAGTAAAGTATACATGTAGTACCTCGCTATGGTATTCAGATGAGTTGCTTACCATAATCTTAATTCAAGTATCACATATACATCAAAGAACGATATTTTGGGGAAAAACTGTCCCGGATTACTAGCAGATGGTGTGAATACATGTAGTCCATCCATCCATCTATCCATTTTCTACCGCTTATCCGAGGTCGGGTCGCGGGTGTTTAAATAAATCCGCAACGGTCACAGCGATGTAGTTCACCGTATTTAATCTTTATTGCTTCAAAAGACAATTCATCAACAATTGATTAAAATGATTGGCGATCATTTCATTGATTAATAGATTAGTATGCCCAGCTTTTATATCTGCGAAAGGCATTTCTTACGAGAGCGCCGCTGGTAAATTGTTTTTGGGTGGCCTTATTTGTCATCAATTTCATTGTAATTTAAAGCCTGATGTCTGCATCATCAAAAATCTAAAATTGAAGAGGATTAAAAGAAATGCATTTTAATATAATTCAACTTCAAAGACGACACACAATCAATTCCACATGTGGTGGTTGTGCAAGTATTTGCCTGAAGCTCCACGACACCTCCATTTCTGTTTGTTTCTATCCCCTCTCCAATGCTATAACATGTATACATTAACGGGGGGAAAAAATTGAAAATCCTGTGCTGAGAAACAGATGTTAGTGATTTGCCTATCAGCGTGGGTAATTAGCAGCATTTGCATACCTAGCTGTCGACGCATAAAGGGGCGAAGTTGTCACCAAGTCTTCATGTTTTAGGAACTTTTAACGTTTATCTATTCTTGCCAGGCATCAGCCAATACAACTGATTAGATTATCAAGTTCAATTATAGTTTACAAAATTAATCAACCTTTTCGTTGATTTAAAAAAAACTTGGTTCAGCTCCATCATCAATGATGCGGGAATAAATCAAAGATGTTCTGTATCTAAATTAGCCAGTTCCATGCCCCAAAGTGTCTCTCCACGCAACACTCTCATGCGTGCAGAGCCACCAAATGCTAAGCACCGCGACAGCATATGATACCAATGTCATTAGCCAGGTGGCTTTCATTACCTAAATTACAGCTACTGTTTATAATTAATTATTTGTCAATTGGCATTGGTGAATTTAATTGGTGTTTTTAAATCCCCCATATCATATTAAATAGGTTGAAGGAACTTTGCTGTTTCATTCTATCCACATTAGAAAAATACAGTTTTTTCACTTTCCTAAGCAGCGGATATCCAAACTTAACCGAGCCTAAAGCACAAACCAGCGGAATGACAAACTGGAAAGAGCTATAATTATTTTTAATCTCATCGGCTGCTTGACTATTTTTCTCTACGTTGTAGAGGAAGATAATGAGGTTGAAAGCGAACCATTCCTCAGCCACTCTAGTGTTTCCTAACCTTCTGTTTTTTCGTGTTCTAAATGATATCTAAGAAGTAGAGCGTATGAAGAGTGGGTGGGGTGCTAGAATTTAATCTTTCTTCCAACAAAGGTCAATTAAAACACATTTAATGTTCAAATTTCCATTGTTTGATTGATTACAAAACCAAGAATCATGCGTTTAATGGGTAAATGGATAGATGAAGATTTGCTTATAGATCAAAGTGTAAAATTGACCAAGATATGGCAGCTAACACTGCGAAAATAGTAACATACAAATTTTAGGTCTTCTTTTATTGTCATAACGTCAAACCTATTACAGATTTAAATTTTTTTAATTTAGCTTAATTTCGTGAGTAAAGTCTGACTTAAATGTGATTGACACTTGACAGTATGATGACATTTTGTGGCTAAAAAGAATGCAGAGAACAAGAGAGAATCTGCGCTTTTGAAGAATTCACAGAAAGTTGAGTTTATAATCCTTAACACATTCAAGGATGATGCTTACCCATACGGAGTACCAGTACTTGATAATGACATTACATTTTGTAATTTTGCTGAAGTTTTATTTTAATCAAATATTGTTAAAAAACACAAACTTTTCTTGAACATGGTATATTTTTCACTTTGATATTACACTTTTTAGAGTAACAACTTTTCATTATATCATGACAACACTAATAATCAAACCCATATTACAAAACAAAATAAACAAAACAAAAGTAATCAAAACTAAATTACAACTGTTCTCATATTGTGTGTTAACTGAAGCATTCCAATCCGAATTCTCCTAGGAATCTGTTTTATAATACTGTACAGAAGGAAATAAACAGCTTCACTTTCATATATGAAGTGTACCTGAACGCAACTCACACGGCAATTAATGACTGCTGGTTAAACATGAATCGTGGCTGTACAGAACAAGAGGCCAGCATTCATTACACTGTAAATGGGTGAAAAATACGGTAGAAACAAAAACAAAAATACAACGGAACTGACATGAGATGTTACCCACAACACAGTTTTAGCTGCACAACACACAAACAACTGCCAATCAGTTAATGCGGAAGAAGTGTGTTTCCTTATGCAAACTGTCACTTAAAGGCGACACACATAACAATTTGGGCTTATAACAAGTAGCAAAACCTGTTATGAGTACATGGTAAAATACAAAACATCAACAGAATATGAATGCCTTACTATCAACTATGCTGCACCATCAAAGAAACGCAACTCACTACAGTTTGCATGCAGAGCGGAGCGGGCATTGGGGTTCGCAAAGCTCGGTGGTTGCCAGTCGGCGGCTTGCGGCAGCCACCGCAACTCGCGGGGCGGCTGCCTCCATGGCTGCCGTTTTGCATCCAGCTTCTGTTTTGCAGAGCATAATTTGCAGTCGCCATAAAGTGTTGTCGTCGGTGTCCTTAAAGTAGCTACACACACACACACACACATGGCTCTACCCGGAAGATACTGTATATGTCAGGCTGGTGAATTATGCGGTATTAGTGCGTACAGTCTTGGAGAATCTTTGTGTCAGGCACCGATACCCAGTACTGGTATCGGTGTATCACTAGTTATGGATTATTTGAGACTTTTAAAGGTATATTTTCTCAAACATTTAGGTGAAAAGCATGACCTTAGGTGTTCCACTGTATTAAAGTACAAGTACGGTAGGTGCATGCATCAGTTAACCTGGAATTGCTACTGCGAGGCAGGCTGGGTCCCAGATGGAGGGTTGCTCATTGCTCCACATTTTAATATCGAGCAAGCATATAGTTCCCAGGGGAGACCAATTTACTGATAGATTACGTAATTTAAAAATAACTCACTTGTAATGTACTGCGAATGGGAAAGTGGGATTGCAGTGTAAAACTGACACCATTAAACCATAACTGCTCTTGGTTTGGGTCCACATCTAGGCACTCATCTCGCATATTGCCCTATTTTATTAATATATTTTCCAAACCGAACATAAACAGTGTCCGTTTGTTACTCACTTTTTGTCCAGTTTTGATAAGAGCTCAAAATGGCTTGACTCAAGAAATAAAAACAAACGCGCCAAAAGATCTTAGCGTTTTTGAAGCAGATCTATTTTCTTAGATATTAAGAGCATTTTATGTCCCTTTAAAGTTAACAGGGTATAGATTTAGTAATTAGACTGTAATCATCCTCATTATGGAGTAATCCATTTAAAACCTAACAGATGTCTGTTCCAGCAGGGGGATCGTGACGGTCCCATGCCAACCATAAGGCTGTAATGTTGTTGAAATGCTCAGGTGCAAGGTTGAAGTGTGGAAGAAATTTTTTTCCACCCCTCCTTTAAGTGTCCACATGTTGACAGTTGACCATTTAATGCCCCCTTCCCCCAAATTGCGGCGACCCCCTTCGTTCCCAAGCATCATCGTAAATTAATGCTGAAGCGGCAGTGTTTTTTTTTTTTGTTTTTTGTTTTTGTCCTTAGAGTTTCTCTCCTTTTGTCTTACTTGAAACTGTTTAGCTTAATTTTTGGGGACTGCAACCTTGTGGACATAATGGTCACTCCTAAGGCCTGACGCACACTGAGCGACGTGACCAAAGGCAACTTAAAAGTCTTATCTGCTAAGTGCAGTGTTGAAAGGCTTTAAGACTCCAAGTATTGAAGTATTATGCCGGCCGACTGAAGGGACTTTGGCCACTAGCTAGCCGCCCAATAGGTTCTGCTGTACGTGTCGTTACTTGTTTATCAACCCGGATGGTATGCGATCTTGGTATGGTGCACCAAAGCCACGGTTCGATATGTACATTGGTATTGTAAACAGGAACAGATTTAATACCTTGAAAATGTAAGACTGCAAGCGTCTAACAGCAAATTTTCCAATTAATTAAAGAACGTAAATATTTAATAAAATTGAGGCCTTCCGAATGCTTTAAAAAGTCTTAAATTTGGCTTCCTTAAACCTGGATATACCATGTGTTGTGGGTGACTATACTTGTTAGGCCGTTAACAAAATTACTTTTTTGTTTTGGGTTGATAAAAGTTTTATGATGGCAGCAGCTTCACTCTGGAACAGGTGATTTCCATTTAGATTATGTTCTATGGGAAATTATTCCCAATATGAACAAAGGTCATGAGAGGTCAACTCGAATTGTCGTCAACCCTGGATGTTTTCCATATATTTTGTTAGTTTGGACCAACATCCAAGTCTTTTCCTATGATGCAATGTGGGGTTATGTTCAGTACATTTGGAGGGATATTGAAGGCAGTCCCTCTTGCCGCTGCTCGTTTCCCCATGTTGGTGTCTTTGCCAGGTGTTTGACATTGACCTGGGGCCTGAGATGAATGTAGCTTATGGCAACCTTTTCGGAATGAACCTACTCCTGGGAGCCACTGTGCTTCCTGCAGTGCGAGTTTCCATTTTCAAAGCCCGTCGGTTGCTGTGGGGGGTTGCTGAGGGGGCTTCACACAGTGTTTCTCATATGCCAGTCCTAAAAGTGAGGCTATCTTGTGAGTATTCTACCATTCAAACAAATAAAGGTTGTCAGTATATTGCCCTTCACAACCCTACGTTAAATTCCACTACATGAATAAAACTGGTGCGATGGTATGTATGAAAATGACATAAAAAGTCCTCACTCAAGCTCCCCGTGTCTTCTCTGTCAGTGGTGATCATCTGGAACAACTTTGCCACACTTGTTTTCATGTTCTTTTAGATTACAGGGCATCTGGCCCGAGCTTTGAAGCCTCCTGCCCTACACCCCAAAAGCACACACCCATTCGCTCTTCCTTTGTCAATATGTGCAATGCTTTCTAGTAATTAACTTTGTCCTTCTTGTATTTGTTCCAGTCACTCGCAGTCCACTCTTCTGAGCATCTTCTCCCTGGAGTACCAGGTTAGAAGTTTTCTTCCTTTGTGAGCCCTGACAGGTGCCTAATTGAATGATGAATGTCCCTTTATTTCTTTGTAATTGAACTGCCAGCTCTGTGATTGGTTTGGAGGATGCCCCTCCAACACCCCCTCCACTCGCACCTCGCCAACATACACTCGTTTATTTCACCCCCTCTTCTTCCTCACGTCGACGCCACTTGCCTGCCCGAGCCTCAGTGGATGGCTGCCAAGCCTCCCCATCCATCTGTCTAATAACATCTAGCCCCTGCTTATTTGCTGGACCAGTAATAAATTATGCTAAACCATTATTATTCTGACAATAATAATTTCCCCGTCTAGTGCGGCTGCGTGTGCTAAATGTTTGCTGACTCGCACTGTCACTGCCGCTTTCCACGCTTGACAACCGATGATGATAAATGGCCGCCGCCGCCAGTGGCAGAAGGTAGCACGGGCAGAAAATGGAGTCATTTATCATCCGTCTGACGGGTGTCAGTCACCAGGGCTGTCTCAGTGGAATTACATTTTTTTTTTTTCTTCTGTGTAGCAGTTTTTAAATGCGTTGTTTTTTTAAACAATGGTTTTCCTCTCTTAACCCTTGTCCTGCTCCTCAGCAAGGAGATTGCTTGGAAATGTCAGTTTGAGGAACATGGGAATAGCATCATTGTTCTTTCAAAAAGAAGGGGAGGAGGTGGGAGCTGTACAAGACTGCCTTTGCACACTTTGACCCCCACCTCCACGTCGGGAAACTTATTGAAAATAAATCACTGTGACCTAAGATCCCTCATGCTCATTCATAAGACTAGGAAAAAGACGCCAGGGCTGAACACATCAGCCTTTATTTTATTCATTTGGACGGGGAAATCCTTCACTTCGTGACAAATTAAATGGTATGTGAAGTAACATCTTCTTGGACGTATCGGTAGTGATTTTCTGCAGAAATGGCATATTATGCAGTAGAACCTCCAAAGTCAATTTGTTTGAATGCCAAAGGAGTTTTTGCCCGTAGGAAATAATGAAAATAGAAATAATCCATTTCGGGTTCAAACTGTCACCATCGATCCATCCATTTTCTCGTGTCCTCGTTAAGGTCGCGATTGAGTAGCCTATCCCAGCTGACTTTGGGCGAGAGGCAGTGTACACCCTGGACTGGTCGCCAGCCAACTGCAGGACACCTGTAGACAAGCAACCATTCACAATCACACCTAAGGACAATTTAACGTATTCAATCAGTCTAACATGCATGTTTTTGGAATGTGGGAGAAAGCCGGAAAACTCACACAATGGAAAGAACATGCAAACTCCACACACAACCACTAGGCCACCACCATGGGCACCAAAAGGTCATAAAAACCTATTTTGAGTAATATTTTAGCAGTGTACAAAAACATTAATAGTAAAAACCAAACAAAAAGAATAACTAGAAATGATAATGTGTTGCATTGTTGCTCATCTCCATTTTTTTAACATTCACAAGTGAAAAAATAAGTTAACCATTTTCATATTAATGCAGTCTTTAACAAATCAGAGACTAAATTTAATGACAAATTAAAAATAGTAAAACATTAACCATTATCCACCGTGCCACCTCAGTCAAACAGTCAACATCAAAAATTGTTTTAGTAACTTTCCAGGCAATATTTTAGGTAGCATTTTTAACATTCGTAATGGCCCTTGTAAAAATAAGGTTACCAGTCTAATGTTAAAATACTCGAAACAGATCAAAGGCAAACTAATGCCAACTGTTTTGGTATGTAAAAAGCGTGGAAAGAAGTTAACCACCATAATTCTAACTCAATAAAATACTCTTCCTATCTTGAGATACCGCTGTATTAGCAGTAGTAGTCGTAGTAATAGTAGTAGTCGTGTTTTCTACTGGTTTCTAATGACATCATTCTCACAACAGAAACGAACCAAAAGGACTATTTCGAGGCACCGTGCACCTGATGTCATTGAAAGCTACTACCAAAGGTATAGTGCTCTGCTTTATGTCGTTGCCCAGTTGCCCACTGGGAAAGGGGCTACAGTCATATAGCACTTGGGAGTCAATCCAGACAGCTGCTACATACAGCTTCTATTGTCGTGGGACTTTAGTAGGGTCCCATCCTAAAAAATAATGCACTGTAATTAGATTGATATTTTGGGAAACAAGCAGAACCACTTTTTTTGTGTTTTTTTTCCAAAAATAAAGCAGTTTATACTGTATGCACAAATGTACAATAAACATAATGTAAATGAATACCTTTCTAACATTGTCAATCAAACTGTGTGACTGTATTTCCTCAAATAGTGGCCATCCCTCAAATGGAAGCAGAGTTTGTCAATTACAAATAAATGACTAAACCAATAATTGCCTCCCTCAAATATACCCTCTAATTTATCTTTCACACACGGACATTAAATACTTCACTGCTGAGCCAATTTAAACTGTTGCTAACCAAAACAGCAGCATTGACGCTCTCTGAGTTTTTTATACGTTATAAACATCCCTGCTCAATATTAGAGATGATCTTGCGTTATGTGGAGTTTTAATTAGCGTTCTAGTAGACTGTGACACGTGGTCGCTCCACAGTGTTATGTGCGTTCAAGTTTATGTTATGTATGGAGCTATGTTGCTCAGGGGTTCCATTTCGTTTTAAACTCCAGTTTCATTTGAAATGATATTTTTTCTTTTGTTTAACCAGGTAAGGCAGTTGAGGAAAGTTTCTCATTTACAATCCCAACCTAGAGCAATTCAGGGTTCAGTGTCTTGCCCAAGGACATTTCTGACAGCAGTCAGAGTCGGGATTCAAACCGCCGACCCTTTGGTCAATGGTCGACCCACTCTGCTGAGTGAGCCATGACTGAAAATAAATTGTAATTTACCCGTCAGTCGGTCACATTGGTAAATATTATTCCAAAAATGCATTTGTACAGGCCTCCCCCATTTGCTTTTGAGTAACCAAAGCATAGCAAAGCAAATTTATTTATACAGCGCATTTCATACACAAGGTAAGTCAATGTGCTTTGCATGATTAAAAGCCTTTAAAAACAAATAAAAAAACAGCTTATAAACATTTAAAAGACAGAGGGGAAAAAACAAAGGTACAATTAAAACAGCGTAGCCTTCTTTTGTTATAATGAAGGTATCTGAGCGAGGCCATGACACCTCCCTCTCCTCCTGTCTTGCTGGAGCGAATAATTAAACGATCCCCGGCCACTATTTCCAGAAATGTCATCTCTTTTGTTTTCATTTCTGAGTGTAAAACTGCTTTTCCAGATTAAATTCTTGTGAGGACATATTGTAGTCATAATGAAGACGAGCAATACTATTTAGTGAGGAATATCATGAATAGTGACTTGCGTATTACTACAATCGTTTTCACTCTGACATACCTTGAAGCTGATCCGAGGGCACAGTTTATTGTAGCTGGGGAGGGAAAACTGCCTTTTTGGGCGGTAGGGGTTAACTAACCATCATATTCATGTCTGGCTTAGGGGGGGGGGGGGGGGGGGGGATTGAAGCCCACGGAGCCGTGCTGCTTTAACCACGTTGAGCACGCCATATGCCACCTAGGGCAAAGTCATCAGGGACATTAGCATGTCTCGGCTAGCCTTCGCTGCTCCCCTCTTCTGTCTGTCTCCCATTTGTTGTCAATGCTTTTGTTCTTCTTTTGTTATAATGAAGGTATCTGAGCGAGGCCACGACACATCCCTCTGCTCCCGTCTTGCTGGAGTTGGCCAATGAGGTAATGGTTTAACCTCCACCCCCCTCCGCCCTTCCATCTTCTTCATCGATGTCCTTTTGTATCTATTTAGCCCTATATAGAGGTTGGCAGCGGTTTTTGATTTTCTCTGTTGTCTGTTAGTCATTATGAAAATTGCTGAAATGGTCCGCTCCATTATCAATTATTTAATGTAATTAGCTCTCACCTCCATCAAGCAGATGTGAAAATACTTTGTTGTGTTTTATCATGCAATTTTCCCCAAATTGCACTGGCCCGGGCAAAGTGCAAACTGCAGACAGGTGAGGAGCGTAGGGTCAGCCGTTAATTCCTCCTTCTATCACTTCATTGCTTGTTTGATTTGACATGATGTCGCATGTTGTGCATTAGGTTAAGCCAAGGGTATTTACTATATGTAAACAATTACACATGTAAAGAATATATAGCATATTTCTGCCAATTGTGACCAGGGGGTGTTTATTTACACACTGTTAACTTAAGGGTATTTGAAGAAATGCGTTATATACCTAAAAGGCTTGATATTAACTACACACCAATTTTCAGCATAAAACAGTGAATAAAAATGTGAATTCCTCTAATTTTTCAGTGTTAATGCAGTAAAATATGCATTTTGCTTCCAAGTAGTTTACACAAAAATCAACTGGGTCAGTATCGAATATTTATTTCTTCATTTATGAGTTTGTGAAACCAGATGTCTCTGTCTTTTATTTATTTGTCATTTCTGCACATTGCCCTCCTGTCACTTCAACCTGAGTTTGCCCATTTAAATGCACATTAGAATTTTTATTGCGTCCTTAGACCAGTCAATGGCACTGGAGTGTTTCTTAATCTAAAATCAGAGGAGCTCGCATGCATCAGTGGTGCCTCAAAGCTAACTGTCATTATTCATTCTCCATTTAATTGACACAAGGTTTTTTCTTCCTCTTTTTAAAGGACTGAATCCAGCTCAGAGATAACTGTCTGTGAACCATTTAACTGTCATTTTAATATGCTACTTAACATTTAAACTAAGCACTCATGCTCTCTCAGACCACTAATTGATGTAGTTTCATCCCTTTATGAGACAATATATCTCCAATGGAGAGAAATGATTAACAATGATGAAAACTGCTGCCGGACCCTTTTCGCCCCGAGATGTCCTCCGTGAATATTGCCGTTTTATGCTCAATGTAGACTTTTTATGTAAAGGTCAATTAAACGTAAAGGCTTTAAAATAGATGCCAATACAGCGGAACCTCAACTCACGAATGTCTTAAAGCTTGTTCAACCAAAATATTCGGGAGGATTATACCTTAAATGATGTACAGCTGCCAACATATACGAGATCTTGCATATCAGCGCACCTCACTAGACCTCATTTCAGCCAGCAACAGATGATTTGTAGGCTTTTTTTTTTTTTTTTTTTTTTTTTTTTGTGTGACTAAGACATATTTAGCGCTGGTGCAGCTTTTATTTTGGTAGGTTCCTACTATAGCTGGGTCCCCCACCACCACACACACACACACACACACACACACACACACACACACACACACGCACACTCCAAGCAGGTATCAAGCATTTTTTTTTTTTTTCAACCAAGGGACTTTCATTTGGCTCTTCTGTGACAGGTGTCATGTAGTTGACTCTTATATGTTTGTGTAGGTTCCAACTTTTCGTGAATAAAAACAAATTGATTTGCATTGTGTGTGTGTGCACTGGGACATTGAGTGAAGATGTATAGTAGACTGCTACGTTAGCTTTTTATGCTAACCGACGACTGCCTAACTGCCATATGCGTCTTGGGATCAAAGGGCACAGCGTTATAGATTTGTTTATGTTTTACATTACATTTGTCGTAGGTTTTATTTTATACTTGTGTATGACAGTTAATTTAAAAATGTTTACCACCCCTCCCCATTTGTCCTTAACATTAAGAGTGTTTAAAGTGTTTTTTAATGTAGTCATATTAAAGTGGTTAACTTCTGCTTATACTTGACACGTACTTATCTTAAAATGTTAATTAAAACATTTGCTGTACAGTTAATGAACTGAACAGTGTCATGGAAGAGTATCACAGTATGTTCGACTGTTGCACACTCACTAGCTCTGGGGGACAATGAACTCTGGAATATAATTTTCCACAGGAAAAAAGAAGCGGTATAGCTGCTAAAGTGGTATAATGGTTGAGATCCGACTAGAAACGGACTGATGATTAATATGAAAATTAGGGCGACGCGACTACCTGAACTAATCAGGTGGCCCTTATTCAGGCTGGGGGAGTGTTGGTGAGTTTGCCATTTTTCATGTCAGCTCAAGGGATGCTGTTTACCTGGAATCTGTCATCCTCTTGCTAACCAGAGGTGATAATGGAGAGCAGGCCAATAAGCTGAGAGAAGGCCTGGGTGAGACAATGAGAAGTAAAATGTAGTAAAATGTAGTAAACTGATTGCTTATCCTGTTTATTGAGAGAGACCATTTTTATTGCCTTCTTAATGTCATAGTACGGTGACGTTAAAAGGACAAACTCTAGTAAAGAGTCAATACGATAAGCTGTAAGGTTTTTTAGGTCCCTATTGTGAAAACAAGATTAAAATATTGTTTTTTTTTTTTTTTTTTTTTTTTTTTTAGTTCTGCTAAAGTTCTCAAACAAAGGCTTTATTTGCTCTTAAGTAAAAAGGTTTTGTAATGACTTAATGTGTCTCCTTGTTGCAGATTTTGGTTGAGTTAACTGTTTTCTAAAACAATTTCAGTGTCTGTCACTGTTTCCAACATGTCATGGCTGTTGCATTTGTTTCTTTTTTTTCTTTTTTTCTTTTTGTTTGTTTTTTACTGAAGACATTGTGCATCTAGCTAATTTTATATATTACCTCCATCAATTGCCTGTGTCTGCCAGCCAGCTTGATGCTGCAAAAACTACATAACTAATTTCCACAAAACCTTTAGAGGACTTGCGCATGGGTCAAATAATAAGACCGAAAGATAGAGCCCCAGTGGGGAAAAAAAAAACATGTTGTTCAGTTGTCAACCATTGGCGTGGAACATTATAGCCCAGCACATCATGAGAATGTGAGGAATCATAATCTTTCAGCCTTAGGAAAGGCCTACACTGAATGTCCTTCTGATATTAAATTTATAACATATAACCCCAACTCCCCAAAAGTGGTACAATTTGGAGTTTCCTGGAAAAATTTACCTCAGAAGTCAAACAAAACTAACCATCATGGTGTGATGTCACAAATCTGGTGTGACAGCAGTTTAGTGAGCATCTAAAGGATTTATACCAAGTGAGTTTTTTTTGTAGAACATGTAACATTAAATACAGTGATACCTAACCTTTTCTGTTCCATCGCTATTGCATGTCTGATGGGTGTCTCAAAGGGCAAGTAGTTTTACTTTATTTTAGTTTTATGAGAAAACTTATTTTTACTCTTGTATGACAGTTAGAAAAATGTAAGTAAAATAAAAATGTTGCCTACAGCATAATTGCTGTCATTTTGAAATTATTGTCACATTATCAATAATACCAATGTGGTTTCAAAAAATAGTATTTACTTTGTGTGTAGATTTCCAGTCATCCACCTAATGGTAATCCGCAAAGGTTGAATCAAGGTTACAGGATTCTTCTTGGCGGTAGAGTTAATAAAGGTGGTGGTAGCAACAGATAAGATTAATTAACCGAACCTTCATTATTCTTTATGGGAGAAATATGTTTTGAAATCAGAACAATTCGGAAGTCGATTCCTTTGGCAAAATGAAATCATTAATACATGAATTAATTAAATTGTGTGTTCAAGACATGCATTGTTTTATTAAGGCTAATTCTCTCTTTTTCAGGTGGATTTGTCTCCTGCGCTGATGGCTCGCGTCATCCTAGACAGGTTTCTTCAGGACCTGGAAGGCGAAACACGTGAGTTTCCATTCCCCCCTCTCAATCATAGTCTCCATCAGTCTTAATTGGAGTCGTTTGTCTATGAAATCCACCTTCTGTTCCAGCCTTTGCTGTATTTTCCTCTCTGCTCCATCCTAATGTGCAACAGACTACCTCCAGTAGGTTTGACGATTGAGCAGTAGGGGGCCGCCGCCCCTCAACTGCACTTTGGATCAATACGAGCTCACCTCATCAGTGTTATTTATAACATTCGAGTCCTTCCTCCTTCATCCCCAGTTGCATCCATCTAACCTACCTTATCCTCCTCCTTATTCTTGCATCCTCTCTGCAACCTTGCTTGGCTCCACTGAGGAAATTAAGTTGGCGAAATGTGACAAAATAAAAAGCAAACAGTGCCGAGGTGGCGCTGATGGATGAGCTGCAGGGGAAGTAAATTCCAGATGCTAACATTTTTGTTGAAAATGTCAACGACATTGTCCAGACATTGTGTCTGAAATGTCCACGTCTTTATTCAGACAAGTGTTAGCAAATACACTTTGGTAATTTATGGCAAGCCGATTGAACATTTAAAAGCTATATTTGACTGTCCAGTATTAACATTGTCCATATCAATGTCTTTCTGACTTGTCATAATTACATTTTGTATAATTGGAATTTTCATTCACGATATATGTAACAGAGTTGTGACTAGTCAAAATTACAGATAGATCTGTTATTCTTTTGTGCCTGGTGAAAACTAAATTAGAGATATCTGCATCATCAATTGTCACCTTTTTCCATTCACGTGTATGGGGTTTGTCATTACAGATATCTACCATTCAGCCACCAATATCCGCTAGGAAGGGGGCATTTGTCGTAGGCTAAATGACATTGCAGATATCTAAATTGGTAATTGTGGATAGGAAGAATGTTACAAATATCTCAAATATTCATTTTTTTACTAAGCAAAACAGTCTTGGCGTTAAATGTTAAGACTTGTCTATAGTAATTTGAGATCTGCTTCACTAATTTTAGAAAAACTAAATCACTTCACAAATGCAAAAACAATCTTGCACCAATATGAATTCAATAGACCTATGCAGAAGTCTGCGTGATGATCAGAGAAGATGTACTTGCGATTTAATCACAAAAGAGATGAAAGGGGATGTGTGTTATTTTCACATTCACCACAGCCCGGCCATTTGTCAGCGTCAAAGTGTGATTGCTTTGGACCTACAACACTGTTATCCACTGCTTGTCAAAATACAAGTCGTCGCGGCTTGTAGAGCTGGTCATTCATCCGGGAGATGCAGGCAATCTCGGATATTACACCGCTTCCCTGCATCGCTATACATAGAAAACATGATTTGTTGTTGTTCGTCATATTTGGTATCCCATTTAAATCAGTAACCTTTGTGAAAACATCATCATTGGTAATCTAATAGTAAATACAAAACGTGAAACATATATGATGAGCGCAATTCTATGCTGTTTGACCTCCAATTTGTCAATCAATCAAATATTTTTTTTTCCCCAAAGGTTTAAATGGAAATTGAACTAATCTGTTCCAGGGTCACACTATCTCATCATAAAAGATTTTATTAACTGTACAGGTTACGCTTTAAGTAACGGTCATATAAGTGTAAAAATCTTTTTTTTTTTAAAAAGACAATATAAAAAAATAAAATAAAAACAAATTAATTTTATGTGACAGATGCATAGTGTAGAGTATGGGGAGTGAGGTTTTCTGATACATAACTGTCATACAGTAGGTCAATTGCTCTTTTAACTACTTGTCTAAACGCAGATTGCTTTGCATATGTTCTTTTGTTATTGTCAACTGTGTTGACAGGAGAGCTACATGTAGTGGTTTTGTCGCTACACTAATGCTACATGGCAATATATTCCAGGTTCTAATGTCATCATATTCCTTTTATGTATGTATGTCATGGTATCCTGTAAAAAACAACAAAGAAAGAGCATATCACATCCTTTTTGATTGCACGGGTTGCGCTGAAGTCTCGCTGAGTTCAAACCTCAGACTTTAGGTACAGGTGCATCTAAAAAAAAAAAAAAAAAAAAAAAAAAAAAAAATGTATATCATGGAAAAACTTTGTTTTATTCAGTAGTTCAATTTAAAGTACCCGCACTCTTTTACAACGAAGCAACGCTGTTGTAACGCGTGCAAAATGTGGTTTGGCAGAAATAAGCAGGGGGCGTCCATGAAAAAGACGTTGCTTGGATGGCAGCATATGTTTCTCCAAAACCTGTATGTACCTTTCAGCATTAATGGGGCCTTCACTGATGTGTAAGTTACCCATGTCATTGCCACTAACACAGCCCGATACCATCACAGATGCTGGCTTTTGAACTTTGCCTCCATAACAGTCTGGATGGTTCTTTTCCTCTTTGACCCGCAGGACACGACATCCACAATTTCCAAAAACAATTTGAAATGTGGACTCTTCGGACCACAGAACACTTTTCCACTTTGCATCAGTCCATCTAAGATGATCTCGGGCCCAGAGAAGCCAGCGGCTTTTCTGGGTGTTGTCGAGAAATGGCTTTTGCTTTGCATAGTAGAGTTTCAAGTTGCACTTAGGGATGTAACGCCGAACTGTATTTACTGACATTGGTTTTCGGAAGTGTTTCTGAGCCCATGTGGTGATATCCTTTACACATTGATGTCGGTTTTTGATGCAGTGCCGCCTGATGGATCGAAGGTCACTGGCATTCAATGTTGGTTTGAGTTGATATCTGGAGTGATTTCTCCAGATATTCTGAACTTTTTGATGATATTATGGACCGTAGATGATGAAATCCCTAAATTCCTTGCAATTGTACGTTGAGGAACATTGTCCTTAAACTGTTCGACTACTTTCTCACGCACTTGTTCACAAAGAGGTGAACCTCGCCCCATCTTTGCTTGTGAATGACTGGGCAATTCAAGGAGGCGCCTTTTATACCCAATCATGGCACCCACCTTTTCCAAATTAGCATGTTCACCTGTGGGATGTTCAAACAGGTGTTTGATGAGCATTCCTCAACTGTCTTTTTTGCCACCTGTCCCAGCTTTTTGGGAACATGTTGCAGCCATAAAATTCTAAGTTAATAATTATTTGCTAAAAAGAATAAAGTTTCAGTTTGAACATTACATATCTTTGTAGTGTATTCAATTAAATATAGGTTGAACATTATTTGCAAATCATTGTATTCTGTTTTTATTTATGTTTAACACGACATCCCAACTTCATTGGAATTGGGGTTGTATATTACACAGGAGTCATGTGTTACCATTATGAAACAATGTCTATGTAATTGTCTTTGCTGGCAATTAGCTAACAGGCTGCGTCAGAGCTATTGGCAGGTGTATTTGTCACGCTCTTCCTTGCACGCGAGTTCCTTTCGAACTCCAAAGCATCCCACGAAGATCAATAGACTTCTATATAAGGGACATTAACCCCGACTGGGGGAGTGGCTCGCTGTCGTTTTTTTTCTTTAATTCTCTCCATTCCCTTTTGCATTTAAGAGATATAGAGATGGTGCCTTTGGGTGCAGAGAATATATGTACAATCACCCGTGCTGGATCGATGCACAGTTTCAAATTGTTTTCTGCTCCTTCCTTGTTTTTGTTTTGCTCCTTGTTTTCGTCACCTCTCCGTGACGACCAATCCCCCCCTTCCCTCCTTCAGTTCTTTCAGCAGAAAATATGGGAGAGAGTGTCACCAAAGCAGAATGAAATACTATCGGGTGACCCTTGTAAATAAATCAATTCCTTCGAAGCAGTTTAGTATGTATTGAATATGATATCAGCAATCATAATGATCCTTGTCTAGTGGAAGCTGATTTGTCCCAGTTAAGAGGGAACGGTCACATGAGAACTTTTTATGCTGGTTTTGTCCACTATTTGGAGGTCACGCGCTTCCCTTGCAGGAGAAGGAAGGAAACTGAAACCATACTAATAGAAAACGATTGACTTGTCTAACTACTGGAGTTAATCACAGGATTTTCTATGAATAATCATGTTAATAGTTATTAATATTTAATTGATTGATTTGTCTAGAGCTAGGTGAAAAGTGGTTATCACGACTGCCTCACAGTTCTGAGATTCTGGGTTTGGATCTTAGCTCTG
This sequence comes from Phyllopteryx taeniolatus, assembly GCF_024500385.1. Taxonomy (NCBI): domain Eukaryota; kingdom Metazoa; phylum Chordata; class Actinopteri; order Syngnathiformes; family Syngnathidae; genus Phyllopteryx; species Phyllopteryx taeniolatus. Next base: position 6,534,106 of record NC_084514.1, on the reverse strand, counting down.
GGCTTCCTGTGTGGCGTTTGGATGTTCTTCCAGTGCTTGTCTTGGGTGCCTCTCGCCCAAGGTCAGCTGTGATTGATTCCTGCTCATCCGCCACTCAGATGAGAATAAGCAGTATAGAAAATGGATATACAGTATGGGTGAATTATTTGCATATTCTACAGTTGACCTGGTTTGGAAAAAAAATCAAAAGGTGATGAAATAAATTTCAAACCTTGAATCCTCAGGTGGTTTACTTTAATTAGGTTTACTACGACTGACACCAGCATCCCACACACGTAGATCTGATATGGCATCTGTAAAGCTGCCATCGACACTGAAGTTCAAAGAGAGACTGCATCCATTCGTTCTGTACTGCTTATCATGTTGAGGGTCATGAGCGAGGTAAAGCATGATACTTTCTGTAGCCGAGTCCATAAAACGTACCTGTCCACTATATGAGAAAATATGGTAATAGCAGTCACTAAAATCTATACTGTAAAATTTCCCCTCTCAGTAGCGGCCACAGGAGGGGTGCTCCCGCTCCTTCATCACCCGCCTCCCAACCGTCTTTGCTATGCTTCAATCTTGTCATCCCTCTTTCTATTCCCCTCTCTGGCAGGCGCTCTAGATTTAGACATACTTTTTTCTCTCTTTCTCGAGGAGGCAATTTTGCTTGCTATTTGACCTTTTCCATTTTCCCAAGGCCCGGCTCCAGATTAGATTGCTCCCCGCGTGTTTTGTAACTGTGATTCGAGCGCCCTCAAGATTTATTGTCGCATTCCTTTACAGAAGCCCCATACACCAGGTTATAAATGTCCCTCGTTTGATGTTAACACTGCGAGAATGTTTCCAGGCTCCTTTTGATCTATTCATAATGGCTCTGGTGTTTTGTAGATTGCTGGGTGTCGCGTTGTGTTGCATCCAGTCAAACTTGGGAGTCCACTGTCATTGTTAAGGCTCTTGTTCACCTGAAGGCAAGGATTGTTTGTGTATGTGTGTAGAAATAATGAGAGCAGCAGGAAGGGAGTGCATATGGAGGCAAGATGAGCGATTTTTTTGTTTGTTTTTTTTTTTTTTTTTTTTGTTGCAAGTGCGGTGGAGGCGAGTAGCACCGTGGCACTCCACTTGACAAGTATACTAATTACTCCCTTTCACGAGAGGAGCTCCAGCCAGCCTCTGCCGCAGTCTAATGGCCTGACCTATGTAGCCTCGGTGCTGCCAGATCTACCGCTGCAATTCTTTTACACACACGCACGCACACGGACACGCACACTGGAATGTAGAGTCTCATCTCAGTGCTTTCAGGGAGAATCAGGTGGAAGCAGATCAGTTCTGCCCCAGTAATCTCTACAGGGAACCAGCTCCTCCTGCACCCCATATAGCAAGTTTAAAAAGACCCTTTAAAAAATAAAAAATAAATAAATACATTTCCTACCGATTCTCCCCCCCACCACATCTTCTATTTGAGTAAACATTTAAAAAGGAGTAAATTGGAAAATCAAATGCGGGGCTTTAGGCAGCCGTGGAAATTTGCGGAGCTGTCGTCCGGCGTGGAGGAGACTCATTCATCACAACGTGCAAGTAGTCAATTCCTGGAGTATCTGTAAATGTTTTCAGATATTAGCCAATTTATATTCTCTGAGATTCATCATGGAAAATCAGCTTTAGTGCGTCGCACATTATCAGGGCCTGTCTCTCCCTTGCTCCATGAAGTTTGATGAACGAGTGCACTCCCCACTCCACAGCTCAATGGCTCGGTTGCGTGGGGTGGGGGGGGGGGGGGTACGTAGCGTTGGGGGTGGTGGGTATGTAGAGGCAATGGCCAAGTGGCCTCCCACCACTTCACCCCACCCCACTCACACATTGTGGATAGTGTTTTTTTTTTTTTTTTTTTTTTTAAATTAATAAACAAACTTGCAGAGGAGCTCATCAGTGTCAGAGGCAATAACAGTCGTTATCTGTTATTGTTTATTATCCCTCAACAAATGTTGCTATCTAATGAGGTTTCTCAGCATTTGGGCTAATGATTTTTTCACCCGGGCGGAGGAATAGAAAGAAATGACACACGTGAGCCGTGATAAATCAGTGTTACTTGGTTGTTAGCTCGTCTTCTTTTGGAGTTTTATATACCATTGCAGCCTCGTGATTTGTTAAGCAAATCTCAACGGAGGCGTAGTATCATATTTGTTCTTTTCCCTCCTCCTCTGCTCTTGCCATGTTCAGATGCTGACGTGTGATACAGCGCCTTAGTCACAATTTATACCAACACGGGACAATTACAGTAAATTTGGTGAATTGTTTACAAGGGGGCAAAGATGCGCTGCAGGGCTTTGTTCTCTGCGTCTGGTGCTTTTCAGATTGCGCTTTTTATTTTCCTCTATTTTATGTATGTCGTTGCCTGTTCTCTGTGTGTGTGTGTGTGTGTGTGTGTGTGTGTGTTTGCGTGCGTGTGTGTTTGCTCCAGAGATGAGCTCAGAGTGTCATGGAGAAGCGATGTAGTGCAAGGCGGGGGCGTCTTTTAATGTATGCTGATGTTGGAAGCTGCAGCGATGCGAGGGACGCGGGCGCCCTGTTGTTATTTACTGCTGTGTTTGTGTACACTGTCGAAACCGGGCCTGCAAAGGTATTGCAGCACATGATGAATGAGCATTAGGGTAAATTCATTTTAAAAGCGTGGTGATTTATTAGCGACCTGGCCTTCGATTTTCATCACGTCAATGCTTGGCTGGAATTCCACAATGTCAGTGCCAAGGTCGTTCTCTTTATAGCTATTTTTAACCCCGCTACTTCAAAAAAATATATATAGAAGGAGGAGAAGAGCAACTTATTGTGATGAGTCACCGAAATACAGTGGAACCTCCAAAGTTGACCGTGACACTGGTAGACCACCGATTTGGCCTAACAGTTGAAAGTTGCGTATTTGAATCTCTGCTCAATTGCGTAGGGTTTCTGCAAGTACTCCGGCGTCCTCCCATTCCCCAAAACATGCATGTTAGGTTTAGGCTAAATTGCCCATAGGTGTGAGTGTGAATGCTTATTTGCTATATGATCCCTGCAATTGACTGCCACATAGTGTAACCTGCCTCTTACCCAAAAATCAGTTGGGATAGGCTATAGCTCACCCGTCACTCCGAACAGGGTAAGTGGCAGAAAATCGGTGCATGCCACACAAACCTACAATGAAATCAACCACTAATCTAATGTAACCCACGTAACGTTCTACCTTTTGAAAACAATTGACAAGCATATTGTAGCTAGCCAATCGGCGACTAGTATTAGAAGCTAATATAGGAGTCTGCATCTTCAGTCAGTGCTCCTTCTTGTCAAACAGCACAAACCCGATGGACTGAAATACACGGAAAATCCAAATAAAAGTTTCTTGTTCATCCAAATACCTATTTTGTTCATAAAAAGTTGGTTAATAGCAGCTCTGGCAGAGAGACTGAGAATTGGACCAAAACAGTAAGTAGAAACCTCCCACATGAAAACCATAACGGCGCAAATACATTGCTTAACAGAAACAACACTCAGTCATTCTTTCATGCTGTCTAAATTGAAGTCAAGTGACGTTTACTAACGGTTTGTGAATTATGACAATTAGAATTTATTTTTACAATTATTAAAGAGGCCATATTTTGAAAATTAGTGTTTGCCAATGTGTCCACTGTATGCACCGCATGCACCGAGCCGCAATGCTAATTGACAAGTATAATTTAGCAGTTTGGTGATGCTTCCAATTAAATCCATGCTTTTGTTGATATTTGCTATTTTTCATTGCTAGCTCCACCCCAGGCCCCACAGTAGAGAGGGTGGGATGAGCGGTGGCTCATTTGCATGAGGCTTACAAAGTGAGGTGTAACCGTAACTGTAATTCTTGATCCTTGGGGTATTATGACCAATATATTTCTAATTTGGCAGCTTGGTGATGAGGTGCTGCCTCACCAAATGAAAATACAATCAATGCTTTTATGAATACTCTATTTTATTTTTATTTTTTTTCCACAAACCGGTCTCGTGGTTCCACAAGTACGAGCCGTTCACCCCGTCGCAAACCCCAAGCTCTGCCCTGGTCGTCATGGTAATGAAAGCCTCACCTGACATTGGCCCCTCAGTAGAGGGGGCAGAGAGAGCAGTGGGACATTTGCACGAGACAGCCTAATTTGAGTGAAGTGTGCTGTAATTTTTTATCCTTGGGGTATTTTGACACAAGCTTGTCACAGTTATCAAGACACCTGTAAACAGTTTTAAATTGTGAAAAAAAAAAAAATGCATAAAATGTCTAATTTAAGACAACTTTAAAAGCTTTAGAGTAATGCAGTTTGGAAGTTCCAATCTACAAAACAATTTTAAGAAACAGAGGGATAATAGCCTACTAGTAAAGTGTGTATTTGTGTGTGTTACGTGAGACCAAATTGTGGTGGTGGTCAAACCTCCAATTATGAGCACTAGTGAGACAAGGGCTTTAATGGCTACCGTTAGCCTTCAGGGAGGTTTAATACACATGACTGTTTTGGAGAAGCAGCGTCAAATCTATAAAAGGACCATTAGGACGAGGGGGAGAAAAATCAATCCAAATGCCATTAAAGTGGAATAAGTTGCCAATATTGCTGATGTGGTTGCGGCGCCTTTGATTTTCCTTCAGATTATTAGGCACACTCGAGTAGTGACTTTGTTAAGGGAAAACAGTGTTGTCTGTGGAGTAATATGTCTCCTGGCTTCATAAAGTTTGCCGCCTCATATTTCCCTTGCTTTATCGATTACCCATTATCATTTGTCAGGAGGTGTCCTAACTCAAGGGGAAATTACAACCCCTCTTTCCTGCTAGGGATTGTGGTATGGATTCGCCGAGGAGGGGGGAAACAAAGAAAACGAGACCAACCTCAGAGAGAAATGAGCAAAGAAATAAAGACCAAGCTTGGCAGTTCTGAAAGGCAGTGTGTGGGGTTATGAGCTTGAGGGTGAGGCTAAAACAGAGAAGGTAGCACAAATAAAAGAGGTGTCAGCGAGGAGGGAGTGCTTAAGGCTCTGTCCTTCTTCCACCTTGCCTTCTTTATTCTGTAGATGAGGGCTCGAAGCACCGCTTCCTCAACTGGAATCCTGTAAAAGAGCATCAACCAGGTTTCATTTAACCGTCTCTTTGAATTTCAGAAGCATCCTGAGCCATCCAGCTTTGTCAATCTGGATTTGTACAGATATATTTTCTAAATAAGCGAGGGATTCTCTGCACGCTGTTGTTCCAGGGGCCATCCATGCCTGAAATGTGAATTGAAACATTCCAATGTATTGTCAGGAGGACGCATATACAGTATATATCACTAAAATGGCACACCTCTGCCATTTCGTCACACGTTACAAACCATTTAATCCAAATCTTTTTAAGAGATGATTTAAGGGTGTTTTTTTCCTCTTTCTTTTTTTCCCTCTCTCTCCTGTTGCAGTACTCGGGGAAACCCATCCGGCAGGCTTTTCTGTCTGATTTATAATGTTAGTAGAGCAAGAATGGGGATGAGACATGCAGAACAGCCGGCGTTTGTAACATAGATAAACTGCATGGAGCTCCTGTGCTCTGGACTGAAACATTTATTTATTGAAAACCTGTATAGACACCAAGTGGCTGTTTTTAATGGAGTAGTATGCTAATCCAGCACTAGGCAGTTTAATTCAGTTAACTGTCTGTTTTCCCAAGTTCGTTTCCTTCATTCAGCCTAGCAATTACTGTATTTCCTCGGGTGTTTACGTACTCAACTACAGAGAGTACTGGGCTTCTAGTATGGGTCAGGCATTTGTATCTATGCGTGCATATATATTTTTTTATATAATAATGTTGTATATTTTTTTCATTTTTTTCGCAAATAATTACATTTTTTTACATTTATTTTCTTTTTTTTAAGAATAATATTAAAAATAGTTCAACATTTTATGCAAAAGATACTTCATTCAAGTAGTATATTACATAGTAGATCATGTAATGTATTGTAATGAATATAAGTTATTCTGTGGTTCACTATTGCCTTCGTCACTCACTGAAGGTTACGTTCTATTCTATATATTTTTATCGTGATCATTATTTACTCAACTGCAGAAAGTACCAGGTGTCTAGTAGGGGTAAGGTGTTATTCTTTTAATTATTAAAATAATGATCAATCATGCGCTTTTTTTTTAGTAGTTCTTTTTCAGATAAATAATAATACTTCATTAAAATACTATACATTATTATATACAGTATATTTTAAAACAATATACTGTATATCGTAAAATAATTTAGTAGGGGTAATGTGTTTAGTGGGACTTTGGGGCTTTCTTTGTACACAATTCTTTTGATGATACATTGTTCTTTTTTTATCATATTCCACAAATAATGATAATGAATCTATATTATGTATGTATTATAATAAATTATTTCATGTTGAAATATTGGCCTCCATCACTCATTGAAGGGTAGATCTTCAATACAATATTGAATACAGCAGCACTGTTTTTGTGTGCTCTGTTTAGCTTTTTAATGAAGGGAAGAACTGAGACCTCTATTTGAGGTGAGGCGTTTATTTGTATAGAGAACATACCCGGTGATTAATTGAGCCATGAAGTCTATAAAACAGGCACATTTGAGCAAATATGGTTGATTTTTGAGGCTCAAACATTACTATGTGCATCATCATGTTTATCATTCTGTTGTTTCTCTCTTTTTTTTTTTTCTTCACAGCTTCAAAATTAGTCCTCAACAGTATGCTCAAGGAACCATCGTTAATACCGGACCAAACCTTGGCCAAGAACGTATACCAAGTAAATTATTCACATTTTGAATGATTTGTTTTATTAGTTTTGTTGCCTATTACCTTTATAAGGAGCTTGTAAATCTTGTTGTTGCATCCTGCAACTTTCTGCCCAGAATGCCCATGTGTTTTCTTCTTGCTCATTACTGTATGGCATCCCTTCCCTCACCTCCACCTTTTTCTATCTCTCTCACTCTCTCCACACGCTGTAATATTCCCCCCCTCTCCTCAGTGCACAGTAAACGACTGCTGTTATGGACCACTGGTCGACTGCATCAAACAGTATCCTCTCCCATAAAATTTTAAGCTTGAAATTGATGAGGAGCTATTGAAGGGGATGAGATGTGTCTGCCTTCACCCCACATAAAAGTTCTGCTTCACGGAGGAGGCGTTTGCCATCCTTTGCAAATGATACAGGATGTGGAAGGAGACGTAGGATGCCTGGGATTCTAAATGTTCATGGGCACCGGGTGTATCGGAGTAAAAAGAAAAGAATGTCATGTGTTTGGTGGTATTGAGTGAAAGCAATTGGTATTACTCCCAGCTGGCTTCCTTGTATATTATTAATATTCTTATTTTGTTTTGTCATCAGTCAGATGCAGTTCAGCACCATGGAGAGTTCAGGTCACATTTATCCACCAGCAGTTCAAGTTTATATGTAACCTACTCAGTTAAATAGGTAAAAACAGTAGTGACATGCTTAAGTCATTCACTACCAGCCATTTTCGACGCAGTTCTCCATTTTGCGAGCAGTTGTTGAGCATACTTTTTTTCTGTGACAAAATAAGCACCGAACCTACCAAAACAAAGTGTACCCTCTTTTCGTTTTATTTCTTTTTCGGTTTTGTTTTAGTAATCGGCAGTAGAACATGGTTTAGTTTTTTTTTTTTTTTTTTTTTTTTTTTTTTTAAACACTGGCTTCTGACTAAAAAGTGGAGAAAATTCGCTTTTTTGTGAAAAAAAAAAAAACCGTCAAGCAGAACAGTGACTTTGACGCTAATATTTTTTGCTTTTGTTTCACCTCAAACTATAAAACAATTCTGAGAAAGCTCTTTTGTTCCGACAATAATCACTTATTTACCGATATACATATATAAAACGCGATGCTAACTCATCGCATGCCTTTAGTTGAACGTTAGTGGCATTTTTATATGCCGTTCACCATTCACTCTATGAACTGCATCGTTTTCTCACCATTACGACATACACTTTCTACTACATACCGCGACACCTACTCTGTTCGAGTGTATAGTGCCTAAACTAGTCAGACTTCACTGCATGCAAATAGCTTTGCCAGTGTTTAACATTACCCATGTAAATAAAATACATCATCAAAATGATAGTACCCTCATGACAATGTTTTACTTAACTGCAGATGCAGAACTAAAAGAGGGAGGCTTTTATTTGTTGAAAAAAACTCTATTTGAGGTGGGGTTTTTTTTTGTTTTTTGATGTACCCAGCGTCTACTGTAATTGTGGTATGGCATCCATTATAGGGACAGCCATTATTTGAGGAACTACATAAGGGGCTATATGCACAAATCCTTACCGTGTGGCATCGAATGTTCTTAAAATCTTCAAATATCATCACAAAGTGGTTTTAAGTAACCCTAAAAATTAGCTGGTTTGTTACTGATTTCTTCATACTGCTAATGAGAATGGGCTTCATTTGCTTCTATGGCAAAGTACAATTACCCAAATCATGTGATGAGACATGATTCACCTTCCTTATGCAGTATTCTCTTCATTGATCTCTACGCATTTAGAGGTACATAATTAATATTACAAAGCAACAAATGATTGTTATACTGTTACGACAGATTTAAGAGTTACACTTGGCACTTTCTCAGCCTCTCCTCCCAATTCCTTATTACAGTAATGCACTTCAGAGATTAGCCATGAGCGCTGTTTAAGGTTGACCCGAAAACTTGAATATGCTCGTGTGCTTTACATTAATAAGTGGTATGAAGAGAAATTTCATTTACTTTGCATAATAAGCCCCAATACACTCTGTGACAAACATGCTAAAGCAGGAAAAGAAAAGGTTCTGCACATAAATAATGATGACTGAATGCTTTTTAGTTCTTGCTAATAGTGCATTCATTTCGGTGCTTCAGTTGCTTTTGGAATCCTTGACTGTTTACCCACAGTGCTATTGGCCAAGAGCATGAGGTGCTGCTGTGTGACAAACTCAAGGAGAAGAATTTGTCCTTTCTAGGTATGTCATCATTTGACCCTTATAGCCGGTTTTATAACGTTGCAGTGGTCGTTCAAGTGTAGCCTTTGTTACAGGCTTGCTAAATAAAGATCTGGCTATGATTTGTTGTTGCAAAATTGATCTGTGATTTTATTACCAATAGCCTCATGTTGGTAAAAGTGTAATCCACGGCTGACGATCAGTGTACTCTTAAGGTTGTATTGTCATCAGTAATATATAGTCATTCATTTTGTGCATCCTGGTGATACATACATATTGCAGGGGTCCCAGGCAATCACAGGGCACATATAAACAGACAACCATTCGCACCCATATTCACACCTAGGGGCAATTTAGAGTCGTCAATTAACCTACCATGCATGTTTTTGGGATGTGGGAGGAAACCGGAGTACCCGGAGAAAACCCACACAGACACTGGGAGAACATGCAGACTCCACAGAGGCGGGACCAGGATTTGAGGCAGATGTGCTAACCAGTCGGCCACCATGCCGCCCCAGTTTCACCATTTGACATAAATATGGTGGACAAAAAAACACATGAAAAAGTGACCTATACATGAAATAGGCCTCTTTTATTTGAAGCAGGCATCGTGGGCAATATTCAGGGTTTGTACTTTAACAAACTCTGACTGGGAATTCCCCCAAATGAGCCTCATTTGGAATCGGGTATCCTAGACAGATACATAATGCAAAATTGTTAGATATTTAGCCTTGCTCTGTCTAACGTGGATGGAGCATTGTGTCAGTGTGTTATGATCATTTCACCTCTATTCACCGGGAAAGAGCGACATCTTGATCAAATCTGTTGTATATGATGTAGAGACCAGCCCTGAAGAGAGCCATACGCCAGCTTTTTCTCAATTAGTGATTGAATTGAAATTCACCCAAACGAGCGCCGGTCAGAATCGGGTATCTTACACGAATGGGTGACACTAGATTGTCTTTACCCCCCGCTCCCCCTCCTACGCCATAGACTAATCTGAATCTAAACCCAACTGTAGAGGTCCTGCATTTGAACTCCCCAAATTGAGTCATGAGGACGCCTGGAAAATTAACAAGGACACATGCCTGAATTGGCCAGCCATTTTGGTTAGACTACAACGAACATCAATTGCTCCTCACATGAATATTGATGTTGTTGTTGTTGTTTTTCCCCCACAAAATACCCTTGTTGCAATGTGTAGGGTCTTAGATTTGGAATTATGTTTTTATCCCAACCAAATTTAATCAAGGTAGTGCCCATGTGTGAAATTGTGGAAGTTAATATTTAACCCCTGCTTCCCTCTCTCTAACACTCCCATCCCCATCATCATCATCCAATAGGTCAGGTGAGTGAAGGATGAAAGTCATTCCTTGTGTCATTAAGACCACATCATTTATTTGGACCTGCGGTGTTGACCTTTCTTCACGGCTATACAGAGGACTGTTCTAAAACTGTCAGAGGGCACGAGGGCCACTGAGGCAACCTCACCCCAGTTGATAAATGGATTGGAAATAAGCTACCCAAGAGCAGGGACGGCCCATTAATTTTAATCAAAGGTGGTGTAAAAAGGCGATCAGAGCCACATGACAATGTCAACAGCCTAGCCGCAGCGAATAGAGGTCCCCTTTCCTAGTGCAGACACATTAGCACAGCCGAGGATGCACCACAGGCCTCTGGCAGCCACTCTGACCTCACTCTCGGCTCCCCTTTCTCCATCCTTGGCTGAGGCTGCCTCTTTACTGACACCAGCACCCTCCATCTCTTCTCAATTCTCCTCCGTGCCCCATTAGTCGAGCTTGACTGGAGACAAAGAGGCAGGCCCTTGGAACCGAATGACCTGGTCAGTCCGAGATTTAATGGAGAAATCAGGTGTTGTGCGGATAATGGCTGAAGTGTGCAAAAAGTCAAGGACAATGGCTGCAGTCTGTGAGGATCGGGGTCGGGCTTACTCAGCCTATAATGCCAACCTTGTCCCCTCACTATATATTTTATGAAGCTTCACCAAACTACAAACGGGAGCTCAGTGCTTTTGTGCAAAGACAGCAAATACAGGTGTTGTAAATGTTCTTACACCTCACATGGTGAATGTTTTGAACAGATCTTGTGTTGTCAAAAGTAAAACAAATGCAACACATCTGTCCTCTCTTTTAGATGAAAACCAACTGAGAGCTAAAGGTTATGACAAAACACCTGACATCATCCTGGAGGTTCCTGTTGGTTAGTATTTATTTCAGGATTATGTTGCTTTTGATCCCTTTTGTTGAAATGGACTTCACCCTCATGTAGTTGGTGCAAATGTGAATGGTAATTCCTGGGTTTTGTTGGTATGACTTACTTTGTATCTGTGTTCCTGAAAGCTGTGGAGGGACACATTGTCCACTGGATTGAGAGCAAAGCGTCATTTGGAGATGACCACAGTCATCGCACCTATCTCAACGAACAGTTTTGGAGCTACTGGAACAGGTCAGTCTTTGTTCTCTCTCTCTGCATTTCTTTTTCTTTTGTTGTTTTAATACTGTCTTCCTTCCTTTGTTTTAATTGCAATTCAATCAGACAAACCAATCAATGATGCATGGATTGAAAAGAGACAGAGCAAGTCATAATAAATATAACAAACAAAATACACATCCGCACGGTTTTACAGCTGTCTTGTCTCATCTGGATTCTTAATCACTGATAAATCAATTACTATCCCAACAGCTTTCACCGATGTCATGAAAGAAGGTGCATTGTAGTTGAAGGGGACATTTAGAAATATGTTTTAATTGCCGTCTTCAGTAGGCCTCAATCAACACCTCAAAACAAATCAGAGGACAACAAAAGATGATGAGCCTGTCCCCATTTTTTAAACCATATTAATACAAGTGACAAGAGTTTGTATGATTAGTAGTAGAGCAAGCAAAAAGCAGATCAGATGTTACCGAAAATAGATTTTCCGCAGTCTTCTTCTTCTTTCTTGTTTGGTTTGGATTGAAGAAAGTCTTTGGTTTGCGTCTTTTATCGCAGCCTTGCCAGTTACTAGTAGGTAAAACCATCATGATACTTGCATGCTGATTGGAGGGTTAGGGTTATCCTGAGCCTTACATATATTGCCTGGAGGTGTCTTTCATTGATATTGCATGTCACGGCCTTGTCCAAGTGTATTAGACAAATGACAATGCAGATCCCATCATGTCAGCCCAAAGTCCGATCAGATAAGCATCGTTGTGTCAGAATAGAAATGTAAAACTGTCAGTTTGAACCTTATCCAGCAACTGTTACTTTTTAATTGACATTTAATGTTGACATTTCAAAATGTGAAATCACTTTTCATTCATTGTTAGACCTTTTACATCATCGTCTCAGGTATTTATGTCATTTTGGGTCAATGCTTGATCGTATAAACAGAGAAACGAGCCCTAGAGGGCTGATGTTTGGGGTGTTTGTCCAATCCTTTTTGCTTCAGAGTTCTACAAACCCTGGAGCTTTTATTTAAGAATCCACAGCAGAGTTTGTGATTACTTCATTGCCCTTGATTGACACATCCACTGATTTGCTTATTTTCCCGAATTCCCGCTTTGGTTTAACTGAACTGCTTCGCCCTTTGTTTTAATTGCTCTTGGTTTGTAGCAATAAGGGGAGCTCTGGGAACGTGGTTTTGTAGACAGAAAGTGAAAAAAACCAAGTAATTTTCTCTCCAAAGCTCTAACCAACTACATTTATCATCCAAACAATAGTCTTGCCAACACACTAACCCCATAATGAACCCCTCTTCAGTGGAGTGAGGGGTAATGATCCTGCACGTACAATGCTCCAAAGAAAGAAGAGGAAAAGCGGTGGAAGAAAATTAGTGAGGAAAATGGTGTTGTGTGGAATCAAACTGCGTGTTCAAGTCCAGTGCGTGGATGAGGCGGCGAAGCGGCGGCTATTGGCGTCATTCAGCCATCAATCTCGGCTGGTGGCGTTCCAGAGCCAGCGACCCCCTCTGCTCTGACGGATGTTCCGATAATTGAGTTATACGTCTCGCCCAACTATCAGAGTTGCATAAGAATTATTCATCTGCTGGTGAATATTAAACACATAATGAGCCTCTTGTGTGTTTTGAGAGAAGTGGATAATGTTAAACACGGATGCTGGTGTTATATCTCTTTAAGTAGCGCTCTTTGATCGTGGTATGCAGTTTTTGGTGATTACTCAGTTACTCACAGCTTACCATTTCTTAAATCTGCAATGGTGGCCAGTACTGCAGTAATGCATTTCATATGAGCGGATAGTGTCAATATGAAGCTGTAATAACCTTTTGCAGAGCTGACAAATGTTACAGATCGTCCATATTTTGTTACGGAAATCACTGAACGGTGACTTGTTATAGCCGTAACGCTGATTGTTCCGGATATTGGGGGGGGAAAAAAATCCAGGGTCTGACATTACCAGTGCGTCCACATTGAACAGCTGCTTGGTGCACGCTATTTTATTACGTTCCCCAGCTGCCAAGCCGCAGAGGCGAAAGTTCTCTTTGCGTCTGGTGTCAACGCATTGTTAGTCACTGATATTCGCCTCGATGGTAGCGAATAAGCTACACTTCTTACCATGCTTGCCAGGCTGTCACGAAGGGAGGACGAGGAGAGGATGAGTTACTCTGAAGTTGAGTAATACTGTTTTTGTAGAAGAAATACTGTATCTATCTGGGGTACCATCACTGCTCCTGCCCAGGATTCTTTCTACGAGGCGACATTGCTAACCACTGGATCACTGCGCCGCCCCACGGAATCAATCAAAACGCTAAAACAACTGACATTAATATCATACCTCTCAAACCACATGAGCAATTGAGCTGCTTGTCTTTCTTTTGCGCCTTAATCGTCTTGTTTTATTTGTTATTAAGTCTGATATGCCTTCTCTGACAAAGTCCACCCATTAATATCGGTTCTAACTATGAAAGATTTATGTACTATTTAATTGCGCTCCCTAGAGCAATAGTGTACTATGAAAGAATCAATCGCGCTAATCAGAATATACTGTACAGATTGGCACAAAATTGCTTTGAGTCATCATATAGCACATTTAAAGATGAAATGTTTAGCCTTTTCTTCACATTATTCCCGATAATAGGCAGTCTATAGATTCCTCCGCCCACCCCAAACTCAGTTGTGAGATTTGTAAACTGCAAACGTTGACTCTCTTACCGGAGGCGTGAAAAGGTTAGGTCTGATAAAGAGTTGTCAGACGTCCACAAAAAAAATGATTGATAACAATATAATGGTAGAGTATGCCTCATTTCTCCCTCATATGAAGCAGGGGTTAAGACCTTTGGGTTTGCCTTGATACATCATCTGTCTTGACCACCTGGAAATGGGTTCAGGCACGAACGTGCATTTATTTTTATTTATTTATTTTAGATACTTTTTTTGCATGGGAACCGCTAAGGTCGAACACAATCTGTTCTTGGATGCTGGTGGGTTTTTTTTCCCCCCCCCAAATTGTTTTTCTTTAGGAAATTGTGCTTTTATCCTCACTTTAAACATTCTATTAACTTTGGTGACAAACACGGATGGCAAAATGTTAACCAATAAAATACTGTAGGTTATCTTTGATAAAGGTCATCACATATAGCAGCTCAAGTGCGGAGGGTTTTTTTTTCTGTCTTCAAAAGTACATTTGTCCCCAAAATTTTATTCGGTGGTGGTCGTATTTGAATTTAAAGGGGACACATTGTAGAAAATGTATTTGTTTGTCAACAATCCACTATATGCGGAATGTCACGTGACCAAACCTGGAAAACGGGATCGCTACGCTAACGAGCATGACTATGATTTGATTACATGATTGTTTGAAGCCGAATTTATGAAAAAAATAAAAATAAATTGATTCTTTGTCTTTAGACAAAAGTTAAATATCATTTATTCATAAAATATGATATTAATGTAAACCTGAACAAAGCCTACACAACAAATATTGCCATCTGAACGTCCGAAAATGAGTCAGCCATTCTTCAAATATTATTTTATTGCCTGTACTTTGTTTTTAAACTATTAGTTATACAAAACTTGTCACATTAATAATCTGCTTACTGACTGAGACAGAACTATGTGTCTGTGATGCTCTTCATGAGTTGACACAGCTGCAATTGCACAGCTTCCGAGCTTTGTGAACTTTTTCCAATTACGGTCGGAAACTCACACGCTGTGGGTTTCGCCGCGCTGATTCCGTTAATGCCTGTCAATTGAAGCAATTTAATATCTTGATTCAACATTGTCCTATTTTAATGGACATGCCTATCATTTTTGTTGGACTTCTCCAAATAGCTCAGTGCTCAATTACTTGAAGGTAATTATGGGGGGCCTGAAACAATCATTGCTGACTGCTCCTAAAGCAGTTACCTATTAGTTAATTACAGATATATATATTATATATAATATTTAGTTATGTGATTTGGTTATGTTTTGTGTAGCTAAATCATCACAGTGCCACTATAGATGAGCGATGTCACCTGAGAGAGAGAGAGAGAGAGAGAGAGAGCGCGCGAGCAACCAAAGGCCATGACTACTGCCACTGATCCAATGTGGCTGGACATAAGAGAGCGTCCCCAAGGACAGGTCCCGGCACTTCTAGGGTGCCAGTGTCACACCTGCAAGTCCTGTGTCCTGGCACGACATTATTTTGGAGTCAAAATGAAATTCAGTAGCAGCCAAAAGTAGCAAATGCAAATATATGGACCAAATATTTGTTATACATGAATAATGACTGTACAACTGGTATGTGTTATGAGTATTAATAGTAATCCTATTTCTGAAAGCACCAATATTAGCTTCCCTGATAAAGCATAAGTGCATGTGACATTGCCCTTCCTCTTATTTATAGTTATGGGCACCCCATGCTGTGCAGGAACGTGGCCTCTTTTATTGTTTCCTTTGTTATGATATCCTCTCATAGAATATCCACAGTTGGAAAAAAATAGGTCTCTACAATGCTGGTTCCTTTAGGGCTTTGCAAGTGTTTGTTTTTGGGGTGCCTCAGCACACAGAAGTGCAATGCTGTTCCCCTCTTCTGCACAGGCATCCTGGAGTATTAATGCCAAATGACAAGTAAGCTGTGATGCTTCAAGGATTTCATGCTTTTAAGGATGCACATTTGGGCGCATTGTTTAAGGCGTCCGCGTTGTAATCCGCACTCTCAGGTCTCTCCAGCAGCCTCGGGATTTAGCTTTAGTTAAACCTCCATGTCTGCCATTTTTTAAGTAAGGTTGTATGTGTGCATTATCCAAATTTGTCATTTAGCATTGAGGCTGAGAGCCGGTTTTGACACGGCCGCCATGCACGAGCAATGAGCGGTAGAGAAAGTGGCACCTCGGCGGTACATATATCCCTCCTCCTGTCCTCTTGCTTGCCCGCGACACTGCGAGATGGAGAAGAAAGCCTCAAGTAAAATGAGGTGCGAAAGTGTCAACTGTGAATTCCTTTTTTCTTTTTCGGGTGCTGGGACTTTTCTAAAAGATGATTGTCCATGTTTTTTGTCAGCTTTCACAATGTATAACATCAGAATCACAGACACACACAGTTTCACCTCCGTTTTTATTTTGTTATTTTTTTTTTTTTCCTTCAGCAATGCCCCTCTGGGCTTAGACAACGCACACTTCAGCTCTTTTTATGCTAAAAATGTGACTATGGCATAGTTTTCAATTGTGAGTTTCTTTCAATGTGTACAATATCAGATTTTGGGGGGTTTGTGTTTAGAATCTATATGTTGTGGTGGGGGGAAAAAAATCTCAAATCTTATATTTTATATATTTTTGTTTGTTTGTTTTCTCTGACACGGGGCTTTTAATTATTTTAATCACATCATGTCTAATTTTGTCTGATTTGAACAAAATGTGCACTTTATTTATAACATCAAACCAAGTTTCATTGAGCTGTGACCGCAATGTTTTATATTATCAGTTTTTTTGTTTCTTCTAAAGACCTGATTTTTTTGTTTTATTTATTTTATTTAT
This sequence comes from Phyllopteryx taeniolatus, assembly GCF_024500385.1. NCBI lineage: Eukaryota > Metazoa > Chordata > Actinopteri > Syngnathiformes > Syngnathidae > Phyllopteryx > Phyllopteryx taeniolatus. The sequence goes on along the minus strand of NC_084514.1, from coordinate 6,517,185 downwards.
TTTAAACACCACATATCCAGCGTATATTATATTGAGCTTTGTAAATGTAATTTAATTTTTTTATCTAAACGGCACGCTGAACGACTGCACATCATTAGCACATCTGCCTCACAGTTCTAACATTGTGGGTTCAAATCTGGACTCCAGCTTTCCTGTGTGGAGTTTCCATGTTCTCCCTGGGCTTGCGTGGGTTTTTTTCTGTGTACTCCGATTTCCTCGCACAGTCCAAAAACATGCATTGTAGGTTAATTGAAGACTAAATTGCGAATGTGAGGTTGTTTGTTTATATATGCCCTGGGTTTGGCTGGTGACCCGTTAAGGGTGTACCTCGCCACTTGCCCAGAAGTCGGATGGGATAGGCTCCAGCACACCCGCGCCCCTAGTGAGGATAAGTGGTACAGAGAATAGGTGGGATGGGACAATCCCTTTCTGACTGTTCTCAATTATTCCCCGAGGCATTTTTCATGAATGTATCTCAATTAGTATTATTTTTTTAAACACTGAATCAACAGTGCCTCACTGGTACTTGGTTGCAACCAAGTACTGCATCCTAGTTTGTCTGTTTTTAAGATACAGTTAATCAACAATTAATTCCACACAATTAACATTATTTTTAACAATCAACTAATCAATTGTCTAGGCCCAGCCCTAATTGGAAATTTTTTATTTTTCCTATAGTAGCAATGTCACTAATTTGGCATCAGGTCACAAGACAATTAGACAAATACTCAAAGTTAAAAATAAAGGAAAAACAAACAAGCTTTACCATGCATGTCTTTAAATCATAGATCATAAATTCTTCAGCTCACCTTGCTTATCATGGTTTTAAATTTCCATGCCGTCTACCAATGTGTGGGTCGTTGTGTTCCAGACGGCGCAGCAAATACGTTGTTTTGTACCAAATGACAGACCCAGGAAACAATGCTTCATATTTCTGCCGTTTGTGTTTAAAGAGCCACTCTGTGTGTACCAGATAATGCGCTCGGTACTCGTGCTCTGTGGAGGCCCATCAGTCACTGTGCAGGGCTGCTGGCTTGTGATAAGTGGTTTCTTATAGATAACCTAGACAGTGGGTTCCTTTTTATAGGTCTACTGTCCCACACATAACCTTGTTTTTTTTTATTCCACCCCTGGTAATTTTCACTTTTTTTTTTTCTTTTCTTTTCTCAGTTGTAGTTTTCCTACCGCCTTTTCACCTTTCACAAATGGTCCATTGTTGAGGTATTGGCTGTATTTCCATGCAATCAATGCGGTGATCTTGACGGAAGATATTGTTTAGAGGAAATCTAATTCCCTTTTTGAGATTGGCATGCATATGTATTTAGTGGTTTCCTCATTCAAAGCGTGCTTTTTCTGCGTTTAACAAAAAATTCTTGATTAAAACTCGTTTCACTGCCAGTGCTGGCTTTTGAAGTCAGATATCCACGTTAACTGGGAGGGCTGGCAGTGAATGAGTTAAAGCTTCTTGCTGATTTATAACAAGCTTTTGAGATTCTGATATTCGTCTTCCTTTTTCCTCTCTGTTCCTCTTGTTTTTTTTTTTTTTATTGGCATGACTCCCAAGCAGCCATTAACTGTGATGATCCTATACAATAACAATAATTCTAAGCAGAGTTGTAAAACCACAAAACCATAAAACACCTTAAAATCAATTCATGCTCCCCAATAAGTAATGTCAAATGCTGGCATGCTGTTTTGAATTTCCATCCATCATTCCTCATTTTTGCTTGGAAGAGGGTTTTAAAAACCTTTGGTCTTCGGATGACCTCATCACTCAACCGGAATAACTTTAATATATGGTTGGGATTGTTTGTTTCCCTGTGTTGGTCCTTTATCTGATTGTAGTTCATGGCAGTCGTTTTTGATTGACATACCGTAAGTAACAGATTTTAAAGGCCAGAAGAAGAGGTATTTGTTTTTGTATGATATTTCACAATTAATTCTCTTCAGGACCCTGCTGCTAGACACTGAAAGAAATACAAGCACAAGCCTTTCCTCACCGGCCTGGCATTTGTTAAAGACCTTCGTCAGGACCCATTTCCAGCCATCTTTTTCTTTTTTTCTCAGGCAGCCCTCTCCTCTCATACCGCCTCTGTTTTGAGTTTCACGTCTGTCCGCCATCTGATTGCCTGATAGCTTAAACCTTACTGCCTGCCTCTCTCTTAGTGGGAGTGTGTAATCAAAGACACATGAGGAGCCTGTGTCCAAGTGGTGACCTTCTGATTATGCTCATCAATTCTGAGGGGTAATATACAACCTCCATGAGCTGCACAGATTTGTCTCCAAAATATCCATCATTTTAGGACAATAATACCATGTTACACTTTTTCAATTTAGCTTTTTCTGTTGCATAGTAGTGACTGATGTAGTGGTACATTAGCCTCACTTTGGTGCAGGCTGCATGAGTTCCGTCCCCACTCTGTAAATGTGACAGTGAGTGGTTGTCTGTCTCTTTATTTGTAACTGTAACTGACTGGCGACTAGTCCAGGGTGTAGTCGGCCTTTCGCCCAAAGTCAGCTGGGATAGGCAACCACAGCTCTGAACAGGATAAGCAGTATCCAAAATGGATGGATGGAAGGAGGAATAGATGGATGCTGTAAGTCCCAGCTCCAGTCGACTCTACTGACCTTGCTCTGGGCGTGTCTGTTTTGAAAAGTACAAGAAACAGTACCTCGAATGGTACTCTCAAGTACTGTACAAACGCATCCCCTAAATGAGACTTTCACAAATCATGCAAGGTTCCAGCTATTTCTTCAGGTTTTAGCTGTGTACCAGCCAAATGATTAACATTGCATGTTTGCATTGTTTTTTATTTTTTGCTTGTGTAGATATTTTTTCCATGTTCTACACTTTACATGGTACTACTTGCTTTGTCCAACAGAAAAGCATCCATAGCAGGTAAAGACATACTGTGTTGAGTTGGTACCGTACAGTGGAAAAAGGGGTATTGATTGTTACTACCGTCTTTATTGTCTTTCAGCAAGTCTGTGTAGAAATAGGGCCTTTGGATCAGCCCTCTACAAATGTCTGTCATCGAGATGCCAGGGAAATCTCGTGTTCATTTTGAGCGATATCAATGTAATTCACTCTGGGAATCTTCTTCAATGTTAAACGCGGAATCTGTCTCATCCATGACGACCGTGCTCTTTAAATGACAACTCTGATTTGGTTGGAGTTTGTGAGTGAAAGCGGCAGCATAGAGCTGTCTGGCGAAAAGGCCTCTGATCCAAAGTGCCACTGCCGTTTTTGAGCCCAGCTGCTGCAAAAGCCCAGCCTGGCTCTCTGTCCGAACCTGACACTTCACATTCTCGTCCCCTGTTTCTAGAGTGAATGTGAAAACCATTAACTTCCAACCATTAACTTGTTACTGATCCCTGCCCATGAATCATTGCTTATCTGCATCTTGTTTTGTCAGGACTGCATGCCCACACACTCTATTTAAATGTTGCTCTTTGTAGTCTCAACATCAATTCCAAGTTGTATGCATGTAGTTTTATGTAATACCTGGGAAAGGCACCATTAAATGGCATCATCTTACTTTTGGTCTTTTTTGGACTGACCACTAGACTCTGGACTACACCTCCCCTAATTTGGTGATGAGGAGGTTTAACAGTTTGAGGAACTTGATCTGCTGAGCTGCTGACAGTCCTCATGTCCCGTGCAAGGATAGACCTGGTGGTTACAAAAATGTCTTCGTAAAAGGGGGGTTAAATTCCCTGAATAATCATTGTAAAACATTTAGCTTCAACTGTGCGGGTGAAACAAAACACGGCTTTCTTTCCAAAATTGAAGCGATGAGTTCATGGGAAACTCACTCGGAGGTTACCTGCGCCCCTGCTCTGCGATGGAAAAAAAGTAAAGGATTATAGCCGCAAGAATGTTTTTGCAGTTAGTTGAAATATTGCTAACCTTGTCAAATGTCATTTTGAATAAGAAAGCAAACATATTTTAATCACGCTTTTAAAGGCAGGCCATTTCAAACTGCGACTCCGGGGAAAAAGGGTCAGCTAATTGCGACGTTTGATGTCATGTTTGGTCTCCCTCCACCGTTTTGATGCAGCTGCCTGGAAGCGTGCTAGCCCTCGCTGCTGTTTCTGTTTCTCTCACACGCATAAACACTTCATTGCATTTATTCCAATTAAAAAAACACGTGCAGGTCTCAGAGTTCCAAATCCTGTAAACCTCAGCGTCTTTAGTTTTACTCATTGTCAACCTCCTCCCTGTCCCATCGCACACAACAACAGTAATTACCATAAACATTTTGGGTATGTGTGTGCATGTCACTGCTTGCAAGGCAGTGTTTATTTACTCAACATTACTTGGTCAGTCTTGGCCGTGGTCCTTTGATCAAAAGTCCATTATACTTTTAGTCATTTACAACTCAACTGTTTCAACTTTTTTTTCATTTCGATTTGTATGGGCAAAAAAGTGACAATTTCACAATGCTGTGCCAGTATTTTCTGTATTACCATAATCAACACTGCGGAACACCCAGAGTTGACTTTTTTAGATTTAATCTTACAAGAAATGAGAAGTTGTATATAGCAAAGTATCTGGGTTCTTCTGACTAACACAGCAGCTGCTATTTCAATTAGAGTACGCTAAACATTAAGATACCTTGTGATCACTAACGTACAATTGTGTGAAATTACTTGGCATGGGGTGTTCCAAAATAAACTTGGATATTGAGCCACATGTTGTCCACTGTGTCTAAAAGGCAAAGTCTTTATTATATGATCACATGGAGTGCACTGCCTGTTCTTGTAAATTTCCATTACAATTAGTGTTTTTAATCATTTTGTAATCTTAGCAAAGAGGGTCAAGACTTCCCATTATCTAAATTTGTAGGTGAAACAATATGTTTAAACTTCAGGGAAGTACTGTAAAATCAGTTATTCCTGTGCCAATTCATTTTCTTATCACCCTTGGAAAAAAACAGTGATTTTGGCAAAATCAATAATTATTTTCGTTTACTTCAGGATACTTTTTGCTTTTTTGATTACATTTTCGTCAAGTGCAAAAAGTAGGCCTTGTTGGTGAACTAGTATCCCCTTCTTTGTTGAGAGTTTTGTGCATTTCTTGTCTTCATCCTTGCAAACGCTTATTTTTCTTGTAGTCCTCGATAAAATGGCAACAAACTGCAAAGCTCTCCCGTCAACAGGTTTGACGCACTCCCAAAATGTCTGTGGTTCTCATATAATTGTTGTCTTAACAGCCGCAAAGCTGGAAATAAGGGCTTATACATTGTAAATGATGTTTGACAAGGTGGGGTTAGGTTTTGTTGTGGCTTGTCTTTAGTTATTACTCAAACTTCCTCGAGCGGCAGATAAGGTCTGCTGGTGAACATACCAAGGTGAGCGCAAGCACGGGGCCCCTTATCGCTCAGCATTGATTTAGGGCAAGAGCCCAGTGACAGAGGTCATTGTGCAGTAAAGCTATCCATCATTCACATTTGATTTCTGCTCAGACCTGTCTCCACGTTGTCTGCATGTCGGGAGTGGGCCATAGGAGGCTTGGCCTGGTGGGTTGCGTGATTTCGACAGTATGTACTAATCCACTCGCAACATCCGATTTGTAAAGATATGATGAAAATGTTGCTCGTTGGTAGTGGTTTGACTTGAAATGAACATATTTGTGTTAACGTCTCTTGTTCCTGTAACTGTGGTATCTATCGTTGGTCAGCGTTGTCTTTACTACAGAGCAGCACATTGGTGTGGTTGTGTAGGCATTGCATATCAAAATACATACAGTGCTGTGAAAAAGTTCTTATATTTTTGCATAGTTTCCCCACTTTGTTTAGGATCATCAAACAAATGTAAATATCAGACAAATATAACCCAAGTGAACTTAAAATGCTGTTTTTAAAGGATGATTTCATTTATTAAGGAAAACAACTCACCATTTAAAAAAAATAAATAAATAAAAATCGTCCAATCCACAAATCTTTGCCATTTATGATATGACTATCCCTAAGCAAAGTTAACAGAAAACGAACAGGTCTTTTTCCTTGGCAGAGGGATGCAAATTATTGCCGGTGCAGATCAGGAACAAATCCACTGACCCCGCCCCCCTTTCACTCTCTTTAACATTAGGACATGATATAGTGATGATGAACAGCAAGAAAATATTCAGGCATATTAAGCATGATGAAAAACTGCTGACTCTTAAAAGCTTGGATTCAAGTTTTGCAGATGTGTCTCATCATAAAGGCGGGAGATGTGTGTCTCCCTTGTTGCAACGGTATTTTCTTAGATGTCTGACGACGACTATTTATTGATGTTAAGGTTGTCTGTGGCCTTCATGCCTTGACTTTTACTTCCTTGGCTTAACTGCGCTATTTATTCTGGCATCAAACGCTTGGGCTCGTACTTTCAGAAAACCAATAAGCCACACTGTTGATTTACGATTCAGATTATTTTTGGACATTTTCTCTTTAGCTGTAAGCGCTCTTAACATTTATCTCGAGCGAACATATGTAAAGTCTCGAGGTGTAACGTGTTTGTATAGAATCTAAAGATCGCTGAAAGACCTCGCCGGAGAACTTAAGCAGCTAATTACGCTTCATTCTGTAATCAAACCCGTGTCAGCTTGTCTGAGAACCTGGATTTGGGTGGTGGATTTCATTTATATACAAGGCAAGCTTAAACATTTTACGGTTCTCTCCTCGTATTAAAGTTTCTCTCTCCCCCCTCAATCCCCTGTAGAATGTGTCATATCCCATTACACAAATTTGGATATGGTAAATTAGCCAGGGGAGTGCTTACACTGTGAATATGTTTTGCATGCTGTGTGCAGAGGGGTGCGCTTCCTAGAGGTTGCGGTGGGTGGGGGGTTGGTTTGTCTCAAACTCCTTAAAAAGTTGTCTTGAATTTGCTCCCCTCGGAAGATGAGGTGTTTTTGCAATTCAAATATTTGCTGGTTCTCCGCGCCGCTGCAAAGCCGCCTTTGAAGCGCGTGAGTTCTATCAGGGCCAATGACAGCGTGAGTGTGCGGCGTGACAGCGTAAGAGGCAGCACTGCAGTATTTCTAACCGCATATTTAAATAGCCAGGAAATCCGAAATAAAAAATGTATGCAAATGGTGGTGTGTTTTATCCACTTTTTTTTTTTTTTTTTTTTTTTTTTACGGTTCAGCAGCGTGCATGTATTGAGGTGGAGGCCTATAGATTTATAGCAACACTAATTGGAATTTTACATCTGGCAAATCCTTGATTCTTAAACTTTCTGGGGGTGGAATGTGTTACTTTAACAGTTAAAGAAAATCTTTCATTCTGATCTACTTGTTTTTTTTATAAATGATTATTTTTAAATTAAATGTATTTTAATATTTATTGTAATTTATTTTGTTAATTGTATTTTTTGAAATCTATTTTGTATTATTTATTTTATATGTTTATATTATTTGTTTATCGGAAGTCCCATTTGACGTGTTAGGGTTCCTTTCATTTATTGTTAATTTTAGTACAACTTTATGGTTTTAAATTTTTTTATTTAGTAGTATTTTGTATTTATTTTTGTGTGCGATGATTATTTTATTACATTAATTGCTTTTATCAAAATATCTTTTTGAGGTAGTAGGCTTAATTAAAGGGGCTGAAATCCCCAAAAACGTATTATAATTATTTTTAAAATATGACTAATCCCAACTGTTCTGCAATAACCTCATGCTTTATGATGATTATATTGTTCAGTTGTTATTTATCCCCATTGATGTGAATTAGGTTTGACAAACAAGATATTCCACAACATCTTTTGACTGTGACACATTTTTTTAATATCCTCCAAAAATGACTCTTTGTGCCTCTCTTAGATTCAATTTAAAAAAAAAAAAAAAATAAATTAAAAAAAAGAGCTCCACATGGTATGAGGACATATTGCACACTGTTGTTTGTTTGCTTATGGCATGAACTATAGGAAAGCCCATTTTCAGGTCGCTCTGACACTGAATATACAGTTATACTGCAGGTACTCAAAGACGTCAAGACAAAGACCTCAAAATCAACTACAGCCCTTTGGTCTGGATAGAAAATCCACTATAGAATAATTAATTGAATTGTCATCTGTACGAGCACCCCTTGCTCTTTCTGCACCCTATAATTCCAACCTCTTTCTCCCTCGCTATATATATTTTTTTCCTTCTTTTCCCTCCCTCCTCAACAGCAATTAATCTCATTTTTAGTCCAATTTCCAGCCCTCTGCCGGAGTCAAAGTGATTCCACTGTTTTGTTCCTATTTGGCTTTGTTCCTCTGCGTAGTCATTAAGGGCCCAATTAATGTCACCCTTTAGCTGAAGAGTGCTCATTTTTATTGGGGAGCTGACAGTCACCACTATGAGTGCCGCAGTGTAATATGCATTAATTGCCCCGTAACACTGGTAATTACCAGTTCTTCAAGCTTCTCAGTAAACTGTCATGCCCAGACACGAATGCTTGGAAATAGATTACTCATTAGGGGCAACCTGCCCTGTTTTCCAATGGGGGCTCGTCCGGTTGGCATGAAGATGAAATAAATCTGGTGCTTGAACAAATAGTTGCCAAGAGCAATTTCCCATTACAACTTCCTGGTGATGGGTATTCTCTCTGTCTTTTTCTCCCTTTTTATTTTGGAATTGCATTGCAGACATGACTTTAGATCAGGTCCGTCCTGAAAGCAGTCAGTTGGAAGGTAATTTTAAGGTTGACTTTAAAATGACTGAGTCTATATTAAGAGTCGGGAATTGTTTTATCACAATATTTTTCCAGCAATAATGGTAATATCAGGCTAAAATAATTCTGCAATATTCAAAATATTGACAAACACATCTGTGATACGTTATAATATCTACAAACTAAAAAGAGGGTAAAATATTAAACGTTTTTTTTAATCAATAAACTAAACAGTTAAATACATGACAAAATAAAGCATCAATTGCAAAATTACTAATTTCTGTCAAATATCAGTACAAAGCATTGTGCTCATCAATCAAGGCTGTCAGCACTTGGTGTATTAAAACTAAGTAATGGCCATCTGCTCCATTCTTGACTTTGTTGTAAAAAAATAAAAATATGCCGAACAAATCATACGAATGACTCGCTGTGGCGACCCCATGGAACAAGCTGAAAGTCACAACAGATACACTTTTTGTAAGGCTAAAAAGAGGGCATAATGAAACATTTTCTCACGAGTTAAGTAAAATTACTCCTTAATTGTAAAAAAAAAAAAAAAAAAAAAGTGTTCATTCATCAAATCTGTACACCACTTGGTGTATTAAAACAAAGCAACAACAATTACCTCCATTCTTGATTTCATTGGGACTCTTTGTGAAGCCACAATCTGGTGTAATAAAACACCTTTTCAGTAGTTCTGTGAAATTACTCTTTTTAATTGAAAAAAAAAAACAATCAAAATAAACATTGGGTTCATTCATCAAGGTTGTCACTATTTGGATTATTAAAACAAAGAAATGCCCTTTGGCCCTATTCTTGACGGGGTGAGGACTTTTTGGAAGCTAAAAACCTGGCATAATAAAACACATTTTCAATAGTTCAGTTAAATTACACCTTTACTGTCAATCAGCTTTGTGAAGCCAAAAACGGGGCATAGTAAAACATTTTTTCAGTAGTTTATCATCAGAAATCAGCTCAAGATATAGCATTCATTAGCCAAGGTAGTCTTCACTTGGTTGAAAGTAACACAAAGTGGCGACAATTTGCTCCATTCACGACAGTGTCATAATTCTTCAGTTTTCAAAACTGAAACATATTTTCAGTAATTCTGTGAAATTGCTCCTTTTATTGTAAGGAAAAAAAAACAGCTCAAAATATTGCATTCATTAATCAATATTGTCGACACTTGGTTGATCAAAACAAAGTTCCAATGATCCGTTCCACTCTTGACATTGTCCTGTTTTCCTAAAGTTAAAACATGTTTTCAACGGTTGACAGTTCAAAGTGAAAAATATTGAGGTTCACGTCACATTAAAAAGTAAAACTCAATAATTGCGCACATATTTGGGCATTGGAAAGTGACAGTATTGTATTGATGTTGGTGTCGTGATAGCGTAGCACTCGAGATAACTATGCCATCTGAAAATTGGTCCAAGGTTGCCCTGAAAGCCCAATGAGGAGCTTCTAAAGACTGTCAGCCTTGTTGCTTGATGTAGTGCCATTTTAGAACCTTTGCATATGAGATCTAGGCGGTGTTGATGCCGGGGCCTTGTTCAAATATTGATGCTAAAGCCGCTCGGGTCTCATGTTTGTGAAATCGCGCTTTTCAAGATTAGCACGCGCCGAAACGTGTCAGCCACTCGCTGCCTAAAGAAATGTGTGTAGATGGAACAGTCTGAGGACAAAAGCTGAGTGGGTGTCACCTTTGCACTGCGATAAGATAATATGAAGGGGAGACCAAATCAAACAATGTTAGTGCTGTCACACATCCCCTCGCTGTTAAGGCGTTGCCCTGTTTAGTCACGCTAGAAACAATATTTAGATTTCACCACAGCTTTGTAAAAGTGTGCACTGGGCCGATCCCTTTCTTTCTCTTTTTTACCCTCCCTGCCCCCCGCTTCGACGCACTTACATGTCATTACCCATTTACCATAGCGAGGACAACAACTGAATGTGAAGACCAGGGAAAAGCATCCACCACCCACCCACATACCAGCTGAAAACACGGCACACACGTACAGTGGCGCGCGCGCACACAGAGGTGCTGCTTTTGTTTTATATCCCTTATAGCACCTGCTTCAGGCAATCTGCTCCCACTCGTCTCAAATGAATTTTGTCACGGCCTTTCAGATTCTCAGCCGGCAATGTGCTAATGAAAGGAGATGGCGCAATTTGAAGTGACCAGGTAACAGCCAGCAGTGCACAGCTGAGAGCAACGCAGGGGAGGGGCCTTCTAGATGGACACACACACACACACACACACCCCACAGCTTCTTCAAACAAAAGACAAGTCAAGCATCCGTTGATATACCCATTACCCTTCTCATTAATACCCTGTAGACCTTGCGGTGTGTATGTCTGTGCACTTGTGCGCGTGTTTATCTGTTTGTGTTGCTCGAGCACTTATCAAATTGTTTATGACAGCCCTAATTGAGCTAATTGAAGACATTCAGATTACCTGTCAACTGTTTGTTGTGTGTGTCCAGACTCACTATCTGTCTGACAACTCCTGACAAGTGAGGGACCCCGTAGCATCCGTCACGATTGAGCGTTCCCGGGGCCGTAATGGGGACAATAAGGGCCACTCTAATTTTGACGTGGGCAGCCTTTTGGGTGTGTGTTTGTTTTTTAAGTATTGCATTGAGTCGGGGGGTCCGTGCTCAGCACAGCTAATGGAGTACCTTGTGACCATCTAACAAAGCAATAAGAGTCCTACAAGGGAAAAGTGGTCCTTAAGAACATGAAAGGGAAGGTGCTTCTAACGACCGCCTCGCAGATTGAGTGACGAGAAGAGCAAGTGCGCTTGTGGCCAAGACCTACATTCGGCTTCTTCTAAGAGTTATGGATTATTATTATTATTTTTTTTTTAATGTAGCAAAAAAAAAAAAAATCAGATCAGATTATCTTGACGATTATCTATTATCTTGTGGCACGGATTGCATTTTATGTTGGTTTTTTTTTGTACATGAAGCCTAGTTTGACAAGGCTGGGTGCATTTGATTTACAAGGTTTTTTTTTAAATATAATTTTAATTGTATTTAAATTTCTAATTTGATTTTATTTGTATTTTATTGTATTTAATTTTAACATCCATCCATCCATCCATCCGTCCATTTTCTTAACTGCTTCTCCTCACGCGGGTCGTGTGATGAACCGGCACCCTGAACCGGTCGCCAGCCAATTGCTGGGCACATAGAAACAAACAATCATTCGCGCTCACATTCATACCTACGGGCCATTTAGATTTTCCAATTACTTTTAATTTATTTCTGAACTATAATTCTTACAAGAAATGAAAATGAGAAGATAATGTATTGCATTGAGTTTTATTTAAAATTCGATATGGGCGTGAGCATTAGCCACCAGTTTCTGAAGCCGCCTGGGAACCGCATTAACTGATTTCACAAGGAACTCTCGTATTCGCCCTTCAAGTTCTTCCAAAGTCATTGGTTTGGTAGAATAGACTTGCTCCTTTAACCAACCCCACAGAAAAAAAGTCACAGGGTGTTAAGTCAGGACTTCTGGCTGGCCACTCATTCACAAAAAAACTAGTATTTTAAAATAGCGAGTTACTTTTCAATCACCCTGTACAGTGGTGCCTTTTAGATATGAGTTAAATTCATTGTGACCACGTTCATATCTCAAACATATCTCAAGTCATCTTTCCGCATTGAAATGAATAGAAATGGAATTAATCCTTTCCAGCACCCACCCACCCCCAAAAAAACAAAAAAAACACCAAAATGAGTTTTTACATACGTTGCACTCAACAGTAATGTTCTGTATAAAAACACAGTCAAAACATTTGCACTCCACATAACCTGCAAACACGGAAAATGCGTGCAAAAAAACATAACTGAACCTTTTGTTTTGTACTTCATTGTTCTTCTTATGTGGGGTTTATTGGCAGTTTGTAAATGAGCGTAAGGGTGCATTAGCGCCTCCAACTGATATTGACCTTCCTCTGCAAGAAAACCAATGTGAATTGATGGTGGTCAGATGTGAAGTTTGGTGCTACCATCTAGCAGTGGGAGTCTTTGCTCGTATCGCAAGACAGAAAATCGGCCAAGCAATGACTCGTATCTCAAAAACTAGTGATGTAGTTTGGCAGAGTTATAATCGATTGCTGGACACGAGCCAAGCTCAAATGTAATAATTTCATATCTTTTTTTTTTCAGCCTGTATCTTTTAGTTTTATTTTATCTACTTTATTTTAGCTTTAGTTTAGAATGGGTCGCCCTGGAGGTTTACGTATGAAGCTTAGGTAGGTGAAATGAGCATTGCTGGAAAAGCATCCAGGTTGAACATAATTTAGTGCTCATCTTTAAGTGGTATCGAGTTGGACATACTGTATACTGTATATGAAAGTTGCATGTTGCATAACATGGGGGGGAAAGTACGTGTTAAAAAGAGTTTATCCTCAAATTTTAAATTCTCCAGCCTAAACCTACTAATGGTCAGACATATATACGGTAGGCCCCAGACACAGTTACAAAATTAAACTAATAACTATATACAGTATACTGGAACTCAAAATCAAACCACATTAGAGAACATGTACTGATAACAGAAGCCAAATCAATAACAAATCCTGAGTATTAGCGTCACATCAGGTGTTGCGGAGTCCTATTTTCTGCGGCTTAAGGAATGTGCTTTTGCATATTTTTACCCATGCTTGCCATACCAACACATACACAGTCCGTCCTCTCCTCTGTGGGCATTGTGTGGGGCTTTGCAGTGTCATCGCTATGACAGATCAACGCTGTCAGCCCAAGAGATCCCCTGGTTTGTTTGCTCTCCTCCAAAAGGGGTTAAACTGTCAAGTTGACAACTCATAAGACCCTTAGACTCTAGCCAAGCATCTGTCTTTGACTCTCTCTCTCCCTCTCTCTCTCTCTCTCTCTCTCTCTCTCTCGCTGTCTTTTGCTACATGACTCCCCCCTAACTTCCCCCCCTCCCTTTACCACCATCTACCTTCATCCCCAAACGAGTGAAAATCAATACCAGATTGCCTGAGGACCACTGTTTGGTGTGGGCCTGACCCCTCGGTGTCCCCCCCCATGGCTGCTTTAATTACACGTAGCCCACTATTTAACTTCTATCCCGATTCCTCGCCTAATTAGTTTCGATAAGCTCTGTCTCTCGCTCGTCATCGTGTTCTCCCCCTCATTCCACCCCCACCCCCCCTTGTCTTTGAAACATTGTAAACATGTGGACGTTCTGCGGCCTTTGAGGGGACTTCTGGAGCTGGGAGTAATGAAGAGACAAATCCCAGCAGGCAATTCTTGAGCTGGGATTATTGTTTTGTTTGCGTAGCAAATTTTTTAAAACTACAACGAAATTAGATTTGCACCCTTAAATTTTTGTGAAAACAAAAGGGTTGTACTGCCTTCTACAGACGCTGTGGTTGGTCTGTTCTCGACACACCTTTTTGTCGGCTTATAAGTAAACAGATTAGCCTCCCTTACGCTGGGAATGGGGAACATTGTCGTGACGCTTTAGTGTATTTAGAACTGATCAATGCCAGTGTTTGAATGAGTGGCTTTGCCTGTCGCTGTTTCATGTATTTATTTGGCTCTCCCATAGAGTTCTGTTGCTCCTTTACCAGGTTTTTATACTTAAAACAGTGTGAGCACGGCAGTGACTATTAATATTTTGTTTGTAGAGGGTGTCTGTGGAGCTTCTCGAGTTTTTAAATTTGAGTTTCCTTAGTTTAGACCTTCATTTATCTTAAAAGGGGGGGCCTCATCCTCAAATCATCACTGCAAAACTCAAAATCTAAGCAAGAATATTTGTCTTATTTGTAGTCATAAAATGACTCATCACCTAAAAAGTAATTTCCTAATTTCAAGCAAAATTTTACTTGAAATAGGTAGAAAAAATAGTCAGTGGGCTACGTTTTTTTTATTATTACAATGACAAATTTTTATACTTATTTCAAGTGAAATTTTGCTTGAAACAAGTGAAAATTGTCTAAAAAAAAAAAATACATTACTTTTTAGGTGATAAGTCTTATTTTAAGTGTGATGAGTTTTATATTAAGTGTATTCAGATTAGTTTTGACTAGAAATAAGACATTCTTATTATATTCTTGGTAATATTTAAATCTTTTGCAGTGCACCATTCAAATGTGCTTAAAAATACCACAAACACAATAAAACAACATTGCTATTATTTATTTGTAATTTGTTTAATACTTATTTTATACAGCAAACTTTCTTAATATTATACAACCCCGATTCCAATGAAGTTTGGATGTTGTGTTAAACATAAATAAAAACAGAATACAATGATTTGCAAATCATGTTCCACCTATATTTAATTGAATACACCACAGAGACAAGATATTTAATGTTCAAACTGATCAACTTTATTGTTTTGAGCAAATAATCATGAACTTAGAATTTTATGGCTGCAACACGTTCCCAAAAAGCTGGGACAGGGTCCTGTTTACCACTGTGTTACATCACCTTTTCTTTTAACAACATTCAATCAACGTTTTGGAAAAGAGGACACTAATTGTTGAAGCTTTGGATGTGGAATTCTTTCCCATTCTTGCTTGATGTACTGCTTCAGCTGTTCAACAGGGTCTCTGTTGTCATATTTTACGCTTCATAATACGCCACGCATTTTCAATGGGAGACTGGTCTGGACTGCAGGCAGGCCAGTCTAGTTCCCACACTCTTTCACTACAAAGCCACGCTGTTGTAACACGTGCAGAATGTGGTTTGGCATTGTCTTGCTGAAATAAGCAGGGGCGTCCATGAAAAAGATGTTGCTTGGATGGCACCATATGTTTCTCCAAAATCTGTATGTACCTTTCAGATTTATGGTGCCTTAACAGATATGTGTAAGTGACCCATGCCATTGGCACTAACATAGCCCCATGCCATGCTGTCACAGATGCTGTCTTTTGATCTTTGCGTCCATAACAGTCCGGAAATTATTTTCCTCTTTGGCCCGGAGGACACGACGTCCACAATTTCCAAAAACAATTTGAAATGTGGACTCGTCGGACCATAGAACACTTTGCATCAGTCCATCTTAGATGAGCTCGGGCCCAGAGAAGCCGGCGGTGTTTCTGGGTGTTGTTGATAAATGGCTTTTGCTTTGCATAGTAGAGTTTCAAGTTGCACTGACGGCTGTAGCACCGAACTGTATTTACTGACATTGGTTTTCTGAACTCTTCCTGAGCCCGTGTGGTGATATCCTTTACACATTGATGTCGGTTTTTGATGCAGTGCCGCCGCCATTGTCCTTAAACTTTTCGACTATTTTCTCACGCACTTGTTCACAAAGAGGTGAACCTCGCCCCATCTTTGCTTGTGAATGACTGAGCAATTCAGGGAAGCTCCTTTTATACCCAATCATGGCACCCACCTGTTCCCAATTAGCTTGTTCACCTGTGGGATCTTCCAAACAGGTGCTTGATGAGCATTCCTCAACTTTCTCAGTCTTTTTTGCCACTTGTCCCAGCCTTTTTGGAACGTGTTGCAGCCATAAAATTCTAAGTTAATGATTATTTTCTAAAAACAATAAAGTTTATCAGTTTGAACATTAAATATCTTGTCTTTGTAGTATATTCAATTAAATATAGGTTGAACATGATTTTCAAATCATTGTATTCCGTTTTTATTTATGTTTAACACAACGTCCCAACTTCATTAGAATCGGGGTTGTATACGATTGAGCCTGCTCCTAGTGGTCACATTTTCTTAATGAGAGGTCTTAAATATGATCAAAGTGGCTTTAAAAAGCTCTACCAGGTACATAAAAAAATGTTTGTTGTGTTTGCCGCAGGTCTTTTTTTGTTTTGTATTTACCACCCACAAGTCCAGGTGCCGCCACTGCGCCGGCTGGACCGTCGACTACTGACAAGCCCCAACGACACGTCGGACCCCCTTCCCTTCTCCACTCCCTGGGGCTAAAATTACCCTCAGGAATGTAAACAAAGTGCAGAGTAAGCACACAGCTTTCCGTGCCCACCCCCAGGCCGTGTCCATCCCCAAACTTGCCCCTCAAACTGGGACAGTTCGGAATCGGAGGCCAAGGTCGACAGCCCTGGGTGGCGTAACCAAACTAATAGCCAGTTTGTTTTGCATCGGTCCTTCGTTCAAATAAAAACACTAAATGTATGTATTTCTTCGTCCACCTCTGTATGTCCCCCTCTCCAGACAAATGGGCATTCACACCACTTCATTAGGTGTGTGGGGTAGCTGCAAGCAGTGGAGTCTGGGTGAAGAAGTTTACTAGGCTGGGTGCTGACATGTTGATTTAGTGGTGGTAACACGACTGCACTTCCAAAGGTGCTGACTTGGATGAAAGCCAGGCCTCTCTCTCTCTCTCTCTCTCTCTCTCTCTTTCTCTCTTTCTCCCCCCCCCCCCCCCCCAACACCCTCCACCCCCCCAGGGACACGTTAGAGGCCATGCTCTAATTTTGGGGCAGGGGTTTTTAGACATGGACGAAGAGGAAGAAAACATTCACACCTGCTTTACCATGCCCAACTTTCATGTGAGCTCTCAGTAAAGACCAGATAAATTCATACTGTGGTTTCCTGGGGGGAAAAAAGTACAATGAAAATACAAAATGTTTTCTTAGAGGCAATGGCTCATAACTATAAAAGAAATTAAAGGTACGAGCAGGAATTAACAGGACCTAGGACTCCCAACGGCAGGTAAATTCCGGTGGTGCACTTGATATGAATATTAAAAAAGACTAAAGAAAATCAGAGCGCCTGGAATAGTTTTTACCTCTGAAGATTTATGCCAGTAGGGGGCGCTTATAAATCTGTTCAAGGCGGGACCTTCATCCCCCACCAAGATATTGGTCAAGCTCTGACCTTGTTGCGTTGACTTATTAGTTTCGTGTTTTATGGTGAATCATTCAACTTCGCTGCCAATAATGAAAACTCAATTTCCCTACAACCTCGCGTTGCCATATCTGTCTAATATAGGTCAGTATAATTTGTTCGCAATCAGACAAAATCTGTAGGACAAGTTTTGTTTTTGAAAGGCACCCGAAACCAGCCAAACGGGCCATATCAAACATTTTGGGCAGGGGTTCTTGAGACTTTATTGTGCGACAACTGTTTGTTGCTAAATTAAGGGATCTTCAGGGGCCAAAATGCAGATTTTTCACAATTTAGCATCGCCCATCTGTCTAGTAAACAAGGTTAAAAATTCTTAGACATCAAACAAAATATAAAGTTTGTTTTTGAAGAACCCCTGGAAATCGATCAAATGGTAGTTTCAAACCAAAATAGTTAAGTTCCTGCATGTTTCTTAAGACTTTATTGACGGTCATGATAGATATGCTTACCAAATTTCATGTTGCAAAATTAAGGCAGCTTCAGGGTTAAAATGTGAAAATTCTGGGATGCGACACTGAGACAATATTGAGAAAGAGCTGGGGAAAAAATAATTAATAATGTAAGATGAAATACAGCATACTCTAGCTTGAACTAGCTTTTTTCCAGTATACTAGTTACTGTAACGCGTGTGAAAAAGAAGAGCCATAGTCGCTGATGCACTTTTCAGCTGGGAGAACAATAATCCCCAATAAAACACTCACACAAAAGCTGTTGTTGGCCACTGTTCACAGCCAGACACTCACACCAGGACTCGCCAACATCACATGCCACCCCACCAGGCCCCGCCTCTTAAAGGCACATGCATGTCCACAGGCACTACAATGCGTACAGTATTTTCTATACATTTTATGCTTGCAATTATTTATTTTTTATTTTTTTTTGTGTATTCAAATACATTTAAAATGTTTAAGAAGTGTGTTTTAATAAATTTAAATGTGTTTAAAGTGTGTGGAAGGGTTAATACTAAATTATAAAAGCAAATAAATTGTTATATGGTCTCTAGATCGCAGCTTTGCACCAATTTGCGAGTGGGTCTGGTCTGTATCCCCCACGATAAACGATGCTTGGTTTGTACTATATTGGCTCTCAGTGACATGAAAGGAAAAATTGTCCATTATCACTTAGAAATGGTAGTTGTGAAAGATGAAAAATTCATTTCGGAGAGACGTTACTTATAGAGTACGTTCTATTACTACCATTACCATTAGAGACGTTGCTTATACGTTCCATCTTCTAGTATTAACATCCAGTTCACTGTGCCATGTGGCTGCAAGATCACATGTCGTAGGATGAGCTTTCAGTGTTTTTAAATAGAACAAACATCCAATCCTGGGTGTCTTAATTATGTAGCATTTTGGTCTACTGGGTTGTTTATCATGGGTGATTTGTATGTTTATGGCCACATCACAGCAATATGTGGATGTATCGGGCGCAGATCCTTTGACCTCACACACACACACACACACTATCATAGACGCATGCACACACTTAACACTCAGCTGGACACATCAGGTTTGCAGGCGCCCGGTCAGCCTGACGCTGCCCTCACAAGGCCAGATAGGGTTACAGTACAAACTGCTGTTGATTAGGGCAACGACTTCAGCGGGGGAGCATCCTAAATTGAAAACATATTCGCCGCCAGGGTTAAGGGCAGGATTAGGACCAGGGCTGTGAGGGGCCGTCAGGGGCCAAGGCAGTGGGGCCATCCCAAAATGGTTGTCCCGGTGCCTTCCTTTTGACCACCTCTCCCCAGAGACAGGAGGCAATTATCAGCAAGGGCTGCTGGGGGTTCACAATAACAGGTTAAAGGAGCATGTATCCCCTTGGCACCGCGCTCCTCTCTGTCTGCACATCCAATCCCCACCATGGGGAGCTTCTCATCTCCATGTCGAGGCTTAGAGACATGCAACACGTCCAATGCCACAGGGAGTCTGTGAACAGCTCTTCAAATTAGCGCTATGGCCACTATTCAGCTCCAATGAAATTCAAATATACATATTTTTTACTGGGCATATTAGATATCAGAAGGGCACGTCAGTCCTGCGCAGCACAGTTATGATTACCTTCTCATCATTGCAGTATCATACTTACGCAGGATCGCTTTAATAGAATTTAATATGATCAGTATCAGGTGTTAATGAATTCTCACTCAGCATGTCATAACTGAGGGGATCAAGCCATTTCCATGATGTAGGCGGTGATTAGCCAGGATGCAGAGTCGCTGTAAGTGAGGAGATCATGTCTCAGAGAGGAGGTCTTGCTAGCATTATTATTGGTGTGTTCGCATTCAAATGAAGCAGATCTGACACATTCAAGCTATTCAATGTTCATACGTTTAAGCATTTTTTTAACAATATAGTCTCTTGTTAATTTGATGATTGCAATTGCTGTGTTCAATTTGGACAGCAACAATGTGAGCATTTATTTGGAAATGGTACTTATTACTTTAATAAATAGACAATTTGTCTCCAACATGACCGAACTGCGTAAATGCAACATTGTTGATTGCAGGTACTTTACCTTGATTTCAAACTATTTAGGACAAGCTGTACACAAACATATCATCGCAGTTATATCTGAGTGATATGTTTTGAGTTAGAGTGCATTTGAATTTTTGTGAATGGGTATCTTTGAGCCTAAAAAAAATATACAACAAAGTGGTGTTTTAAATGATATCTTTTTTTACATTCTCATAAAATGCTTCATTCTTCCTGCTAGTTCTCAATACTGTGCAGGCATATGTAATTATAATAGATTAGTTGCTGGATGCTGATGTAGATCATGCTAGATTCCTCAGAATTGTCCAATGAAATCAAAGATAGCAATTGTTTTCAAACTGTAAATTTGTACATATTTGTCATTAATATCGCCAACACAACTTCTTCCAACAATAACACACCTATTAGCCAAATAGAAATTCTGTTTTTTCCTACGAGTTCAGCCAGAGTATGACTAATTGCGGCCTTAACTGTACTCTATGTGCTAATGTAGTACAGTTACGCGATTGCAGTGTTCCAAAACAGACTCCTGCCTCAAACCAAATATCTCCAAATAAGTCCTTCTATTATAAGATCACTATGTGCTTATTCATGCACAAATGTGTAAAGCAGTTTATCAGTGAACTGATTGGCAAAGGGTCAGTCAAACTGTGCGCGCGTGTGTGAGATAAGATTTTAAGGTAAGTGTGAGAAGGTGACGGAGGTAATGGCAGCTTTGTCAGGCACACTGGGGGGTCAGAGAAAGTGAGAATTTGCAATTGGGAGATAAAGAAGAGCGTGTGTGCGTGAAGTGTGCTTGAGCAGCTTTGGGGGTGTTTCAAATGTCAAAGGTTATTTCTGCGGGAAAAAAGAGGGATTTTGAGATTTTATCATTCAATCAAATCCAGTTTGGATTATGTAGTTAATGGTCACGATGGGTGATGTAAAATGATGTGTAATGATGTAAAATTGTATTTTTAAAAAAATCTATTCATATTGTTTTTGCAGAAATCTTTTAATGGGGATTTACTATACTGATATTTTTTAAACAACTACTTTGTAGTGGTTTTCAAGCAATTCATGCTAATTTTCTATTTTTCTCTTCAGTTAATGTCATATTGAAATACTGTTCTCAGTGATATACTGCAATAGCGTTTTGTTGAAATGATTTGTGATTGTATATTTTTTAAACAATGTAATGCAAATGATAAAATAATTCTTGGTCAGATGGGGTGTGCCCTGAACCCGATGTTGTTGCTATGGCAACTAGATAACGCTTTGTAATCTTCCCGTATCTGTCCTGGCACTGATAAATTGCACAGATGAGTATACATTAGCGAAACATAGAATTCCCAGCACTCAATCAGACCTCACACCTCACACACTCAGTCATCAGCACAATACACAAACATACCTTTGCGTGAAAAAAACAAACAAACAAAATAACCACTCCCTCTGTCTCCAGCAGTGACCAAGACGAACCACATCCACCACTCACCTTGCATTTCCATACCACAGTGACGGAAAACATTAAAGTGTCAAGGAGAATTACACACGCTACGAGACATTTTATTCTTTAGTGCCTCCTCGTCCGCCTTAATTACAGTTCTTGTGCAGCTTGATGCACATACACATACAGTAGTGCCGTGTCTTTTTTTTTATTTTTTTTTTTTTTTATACATATTGTCACATAAAAGCAACAAGAAGTGGTGCTTTCGTCTGGCTATTAACTTGTGTGTGGGGAGGTTAACTCTTCCATTGAATTGTTGTTATTTATACAAGGAAGGATTTAAAGTCCGCTGCGAGTCGTGATTTATTTTGCTGTGTGTGTGGACATCCACAATCCACCTTTAACTACACCACTTGGGTGTACAGAGCCTTGTACTGTATTGTCAGGGTAGCTAGCATCTACCACAGGGCCCTTAAAACTCACAAGCTGGGTGTCTAGTGATGATCATTTTATTTATTGGCCTTTCTGGGCACTCAAGGACACTGTACAAGGTGTTGAAAATGCATATGCAAGAAAATAAATAAGGCAAATCAACATAATGAATACATTTTCCGGATACAGATGGGGTTTAATGTTTTGTGTTTGGACTATTTTTTTAAATAGCATTGTTAAAAAGGTTTCGCATAAAATGACAGCGTCAAAATGTTAACATGGACCTACAAAAACTAAACTAATATGCATGCCAGGCCAATAGTTGGCATTGTTACTTGGTAAAGAAACCCTATATACATGCACACCAGAGTTTTCAATAGCCGTTGCCGTCGTCGTTGTGGGTTTACAACATGATGATGGTAACGTAATGTGACTTAGTTGGACACAGAGAAACAGGATGCTGAAAACAAAGACATCGTTATGGCAAGGACTCAGGTGGAGGCTCAGGCTGCCTAAATTATTGCAGCAGTATTTGTTTGAAATAAGTCTGTACTGTATTCAGGTGATGTATTGTCGGTCTTTTTAAATAGAGCATTATCCTATCGTGATTTTATTGATCATTCGTCAAGGTGCATATTGTGTTTTGGCCCTGTTTGAGGTTTGAACTTTTTCCTCACTGAGTTTGGCAAATCATATTAACTTTGGCATGTCCATCAAACAATGATTACTGGTTTCTCCTAGGGGTGTGGCAAGATATTATTATTGTGATACTGTATCATGTTCTTTTACGATACAGTATTGATGCACAAGTGTCAAATATCTGTCTAATTGCTTTATGGCTATTTTGACCTTTTAATAAGATGTGAATCTTTGTGTTCTCCTCCCTGAGTGTCTAAACAACCAAGGAAAACAATGTTTTATTATGTACTGCTTAAGTCACCTTGAACATTATGTATAAATCATTAAATGTCCACTATAACGTGATTACAGCAATGAAATCAAAGTCTTTTTGCCGTTTATGCTTTTAACTCTTATAGCGGGTTGTTTCTGCTTGCTCCTGAAAAAACAAAACATTCGGTTATCATATTTCATAACGTATCGTATGCTTAGTGTGGAATTTTTTTTCAGTTACATACTGTAAATTTATTATGTATCGTATGTTGATTATTGCTGCATCGCAATATTATTAGTATTCTAATATTGTGATGTAACATTGCAAGTTACGCAGCGAGTCCCATCCCAACTTTCTACGTCAACCTCAGACTTCTTTATATAAAAAAATAATAATAATAAATACAAACCTTTACTGTTTTATCCTGTATTTACTAGGGGTATAATTTTTTTAGATTTTTCAATATGTACATTCTGTTGAGTTCTCACATTGAATTATTAGGTAAGGGACAGGAAGGGCTCTTCAATTCAAACCAAGGCAATAATAATTGTCATGTCTTTTGAAATATAATTAAACCTTTACACAAAAGATAGTTTGTTTTCCATTTTGTTCCTTTACTATACCAAATGTGAACCACATCGTGACCTTAAAATCAAGGTAACCAAGGCTGATTTTTTTTTGCATACAGTAAAAGGCCTGATATTTACCAGTCAGCAGTGTGTGGAGAGGTTATGCTTTCAATGATTTGATTTCAATGCTTTTGTGTTCAGGTGCATTTTTCTCATTTCCTTTTCGAGAGTTTTTGTTCTAGAATACCTCGCTGCCATTGTAGGCTGCTTAGCGCCTGCTTTACATATGACCAGCTCATTAACACCAACCTGGAGCAAGGCTGGCAGGACAGATCCACACCCTGGCCTGTCAAGTGCCACCCCCCATTTGTTGGGCAAAATACCCTGGAGTGACACAAACCCCCAACCTCCATCATACCCCTTTATTCTAAAATTTTGATCCCGGGCGTCTGATGATCCTTAAAAATAAAAGAAAAGAAGAAAATGAAGGCGTTATCCTAAGCAATGACAAGTAATCCTTAAAACCAATCATTTGGTTATGTGTCGGGATATCAGAAAATAATGTGTCCCTATTATGATCTACGTTTGATCCCATATCACCCAGTCCTAATGGTCGTATTGATTTAAAGAGAGGTCTTACATATGATCCAAGTGGTGTTAACAACAAAAAAAGGGCTCATTCTTACTTCATTATTGCACTATTTTAGTTTCAGTTTTGGTTGTACAGTACGTATGTACTGACGTACTAAGGCAAATTCCTTGTTTGCGTCTCACACATTCTTGGCACTAAACACTATTCCCCAAATATTTCACCACAAGACACAACTTCCTCTGCAGGACCTAGACTTAAAAATATACAGTATGCGAGGGATTACTCTGACAGTGACATACATATAAAGGTTCGTAAAGTATTACTAAAGAAATCATGAGACAAAAGGTCCCCCCACCTGCCTAAAAAACAAAAAGCAAGGCTTGACACTCACATTCACTGCCATTGACGGCTTTAGAAGTCCAATATCCATGTTAACTGGGAAGGCTGGCAGTGAATGAGTTAAAATACCTTTCAACATTCTATTATTAATCAACGAGCAAATAAAAGCTGACCCTTTTTGGATCCTGACACTAAGGTTTGGAAACGGTGAATCCTGCCAAATTCTTGTGAGAACAGTCACTTTCAATATAAGTGCTGTGTATTTTTTGCAGTACTTTGTCTGTGATTCCACACTTTGAGTTACTGAGTGCAGACTTCCAACTCGGCCGTGGCCCCCTGACCACTCCGTTCCCCCCTCAGTGTTGTTGTTTCAATCCCCAGAGTCTGCTTCTTACCTAAGCGTCCTAGTAGGATTCATTCTGAGCACTATTCAAAGTCTATTTATTTTTCTTTAGCGTATGGGAAGGCCTTGGTGACACAGCTCCCCTGGTGTTGATAATTTTGCGTTTCAATTTGTGCTCGCCCTCCCCTTGACAGGCGCGGGTTGTGACGTATCGTTCTCCGCCGTCTTATCTGTTGATGTACAGTTTTGACCTTTCAATTCGTTCTACGCAGCCCCCTTTCTTCGATGTTGCGTAGCCCTCCCCGTCTCCCCTCTCACACCGTCGGCCTTACGCACAACCCAGCAGCTGAATAAAAAGATTATAACCCCTGTTCAAAAGTCATCTAATGTAAATGTTTACATTTTGTTTCCATAACATTTCCATATTAAGACTCAGCAGACGTGTTGCCGTCCACCATGGAAACGGTGAGACTCTAGGGTAAGGGGGGCTACTTGGTCTGCAGTGTTGAGAAGCTGAGGTATGTGTGTGACATTGCGGTGAACTTGCAGCGTGCATCTGGGGGCTTTCTCCGGGCCTGTTCACCCATAGATACAGCACCGTAAATCACACACAGTAAAGTTAGAATGCAGGGATGGGGTGCAGGACAGGAGCGTGTACTGCTGTTTGGGCCTCTCCGGGGAGATGGAGATGGGGGTGTTGTGCTTTTACCCGGACATATTTTTGATGCGTCTGTAAGTAGAATAGTGCCTCAAGGCCTTGTCAATATGGCACCAGACACCGATATACAAGCCGTCACATGTGCTGGAACAGTAGGGGTGTTTTTAATATATGCTATTAAAATATGCTGTTGAAGTTGTAAGGTCAACCACTTAGGTGTCTTTTAAGTGCTTATAAATCATAATCATACAAAATATTCCCATAGTTGATATTAAAACCACACCGTAGGGAGGGGATTTGGAGGCTGTATGTCAATGTGAATTTAGCCCCGGATGAAGTTTTTATGCACTTTACCTCTGAGCTGAACTTCTGCAGCGCCATGTGGCCCTTTTTGCCCGTTTCCTGTCCAGGTCCTCGGGGGGCCCGCAATGGTGTTAACTGTCGACAATGTCTGGGATGGCTGCACTGTCAGCGCCCCAAATCCTGCTTTTTGCGTGGAGACGGAGAAGGAAGGTGCTCTCGGTTCAGAGTTCAACTGTGACGTCTTCATGCGTGGCAGCCGGCGTTTAAAGAAAACGTATGATCTCCATGAGGCAGAGAGAGGCCACCAGGGACTCTTTGGGGTGCAATAAAGAGTTTGAAAGATGATTTAGTGTCTTTTTTAGGGTGAGCCCTAGACATTGCCAGTGAAGAGCTTCTCCCGTTTGACTGCTTCTGCACCTTTTCCGACCCTCAGGAGTAGCGAGCCCTAGAATTGCAGCAAAGCTGTGAGCGCAACAGCGCAATATCAAAGATAGAATCCGTTCATGTTTAAATAGTCTGAATCTGATTTCTCAGCTGCTTGGAAACTCATTACTTGCGCCTCTTGGGGCCGGCAATGCTAACCAACGATTTTTTTTTTGGGGGGGGGATGCGCTTTCAAAGCAAATGTGAATGAAACAGCTGGATTCTGTTGGACTGGCTAACATTAACCGCCACATGAGATGTTAAGTCTGAGGCTTTGCGCTGAACTCTGTATGCTCTGCAATATACCAAAGGCTTCTGATGACAGATTCCGGAGGCCTTGTTGGTGCTTTGTTATTCTGCATATTATTGTTATTTCCCTGCCATTGTAATGTGATGAAGTGTGTATCACCCTGTTAGCGAGACCTTTATCTTGCTGGACAGCAGGATTTTTGTTTTGAGTTTTCTGGACGGTGATCAAAGACTCTGTGACCTTATTTCTTACAGATCAGACTCGCTGGTCTTGCATCTTTCTATCTGTTAGGATTTAATTATGCTTTTTATCATACTTTCTCTATCATGCTGTCATGACATAGCTTTTATGACTCATTGCTATTAAGACTAAATTTTTCCTTATTTTTCTTTGGTACCTCAGATTTGGACCTGGGCTTGTCATCTACTGGTACGGTTTCATAGGTGAGCTGGACTGCCAGAGAAACCGAGGTATCCTTCTCAAGGACTGCTTCCCTACAGATATCGTTGCCCTCGGACAAACTGCCCAACAGGACTGACGAGCAATTGGCGGACAAAGAGCAAGGAAATAAATTTGGGTGGTGATGTTGGAAGGAATGAGAGTAGAGGATGACGGGGCAGGAAGAGTAGGAACAGCAACACCGGGCTAGACGCCGAAATCCGGAAGTAATTTAGCTTTCCTGCATGGAGACGAAAATTCTGCTGCCCTGAACTCCAGCTGACCCTCACCCTCCATCTGCCCCTACCTTCCTGGCTCTTGGCTTTTGCTACAACATACAAATGAGAACCAAAAATGCCATCTTGAAGAGGTTCCCGGTTTCTGGTTAACTCCTGGCCCCCGGTTGGCCTCACTCAAAGGACGGCATGGTGTGATGGAGGACCAGAGCTTGGACACAAGGCCCTTCCTTATCACACCCAGAGTCCTGGCCTTTGTCACTCCTTCCTCTTCCGTTCCGTACGCAGATAAGAGAGGTGCGGTTCTCGGGGGGCTGGTTGGACGCCTGGCTCTTACCTGCGTCACTCAGTGCCCTCTCAGTCACTCTCCAAGCGGGAGAACAGAATGGGGGCTGATTAAGGCTAGGGCCTCACCGTGACCCTTTTTCCTCCCTGCTCTATGTTATCAATTTCCTTTCAAGATTTCTATTAATTCCTCTAATGGACTTTTTCTACTTACAATTCATTAACTGGACATGTTTTGGTCTTCCACATCTGTGTTGCAGTGCATCTTAGATTTTAAAAGTTTATTCAAATGTCATTAGTTTCGCAATTCCTTGCTGGTTTTGTGCGACTAGCATTCCAAAACTGAAAGACTTTAAATGATCCAAAGAAAAGTACTGGAAAACATCCTTGTATTTCAACCAATGAATGTTTGTCTTTTTATGCTTTACAGGGACCCCAAATTATAACCAAAAGTCTTTAAAAATGGGAACAAGTTCAGAAGATTATTTTAAGGGAAACTGTTGGCTGACCTTCAGCATGCCAGATATCCTGAAATTGCCCAACGAAGGTAAAAAAAAATAAATCTCCCTGCACATTATTTGCTGAGGTCGTTTTACGTCATCATTTTAAAACCATGTTAATTGCATTGTAAAATGTTCTTTATCAATAGATACCGTGATTGAGGTGTTTGAACACCAATACAGCTGTGTGAGTGTTCACGGATACACAGGAACACCTCGAGTTAAAGGGAAGATGTGAGGCTGTTTGGCAGCACATCTTTATGACCCCAAATTCTTTTATAAGCAGATACTAATGGCAGAAAAACAAGTGGTGCCCTGTAAAAACTGAAAAAGATGACCATAAAGTTGACTGATGCCTTTAGACTCCGATGTGTGTTGCCTATAGGGCGGTCGTTGTCTTCAGACGTTTTCTGAAATGACCTTAAAGCATGATTGTTTGTCAGTGCTGCCTTACAATTGACCCTTTTTTCAATCGTCAACTCACTTCATGCTAACATTGACAAACGAGTGTCGCAAGCACAAAGAGAACTTGTTACAACTCTTAACTTTTTTTTTCCCACTATGAGATGTACAGTAATTAGTTAGATCACCTTGTATGTGTATGATTTTTTTTTGTTCCCCACACTAAAACATAAAATTAAAGCATCGAATATAATACCCCATAAAATTGGGAAATTCTCGTTTTACAAAAGCGGCACACGAATGATAAATACAAAGAAAAAGAAAATATGTACAGTGCTGCCCTGCGATTAACTGTCGACCGTTTCCACTGCCTCCCACCCAAAGTCAGCTGGGATAGGCTCCAGCTCACCCGTGGCCCTAATGAGGATAAGCACTATAGAAAATGAATGAATGGATGGATGGATGTACAGTTCATGCACAGCTGCCTTAAATAAAAAGCAGTGGTAATTACCAATAATTACCATCATGTTTCAGCAGTAGTTAATACACCATTATGTAGAAGCCCTTTAACACAAATTCTGATACAAATTTTTTTTTATTTTTATTATTATTATTATTTATTATTATTTTTTTTTTCAGATTTCCTGTTTTGAGGAGGGGACCAACCCCCAAAACTCTTATTGGTGGTTTATACATTATATATGAATTTTGGGTGTTTCTTTATTTATTTTTGTCCCCCCAATACAATTATAATGGATGTCAATTTTCTGCAGATTTTTTGCTATTCGCAGTGAGTCATCAAACACCTACCACCATTTCACTGATTAACCCCTCATAAATTTCAGATGTTCTAGTTGCCTTTTCCTGACTTTTTTTTTTTTTGCTTTCTATTAGAAGGCTGAAGGCTTCGTGGTAGCACCGACTGCTATTTCGAATTGTTCATAATTCACTTAATCTTGACTAAACTGAAGAAAAGCCATGCTTCACTGTAGGTATGGTGTTGGACTATTTTTTTTTTTTTTTTACTTCCCCTCTCGAAAAGATACACACACAAAAATCACTTGAGTTGCACAGGTTATAGGCTGTATTACAGGTAGAAAACGTCTTTGGTCTAATTTTTTCTTTATCACAAAAAAACTGGCATATGAACAAGGGTGTGTAGACTTTGTATAGCCACTGTAAGCAAATGTCTCATACTTGACAGAAACTTGAAATACTGTATGTCTTTCGACGTGGTCCGGGTGTAAAAATGATTCTGATTTAGACTTGTACAGTAATCCCCCCTTGTCCCTAATTTATATCACTTCCAAAACGGAAGCCGGTTCCACCACGGAGAATAAAAATAAGCGTTTCTATATTTGTTTTGTGCAGTCACGCAGTCCAAAAAGACACGGCATGTGTGCTTGAATGCTGGCGAGGTGTTGCTTGATTTGTTACCCTTAAACCTCTAACCCTTAGCCGGCTCCCATCCAGGCCTTGATCCCTCCACCAGGAGGCCACCGGGTCACTGTTGGGTCACCAGGCGGCCATGGCTTCCCCCCACCCTCGCCCCCTCTCACACCTCCTCTTCAACAAAACAACTGTCCCCATGTGTCCAGTTAAACCCAACCCTATTGCCTGCCTATGGAATGCTTAGGCATCACTTTATTGCTCCTGTTGGACACAAAAACAGGGCCATTTTACTTGTCGGGGGAAAATTCTCAGCTGAATAAGAGCAGAAAGAAAAAGAAAAAAAAACAGCAGAATCAGTTCCTCTCAAGTTTCGAGCCTTCCTGCCATTGTTTTCCAAGATGGCTGTGGCACAAAAGAGGAGTCAGGGTCAGCTCCTATAAATTAGCTTTGTGCACACAATGCCAGCTAAATAGCGCCTTTCTAAAGCCTACTTCAAAGTCACGGCAGCTGGACAGATTCCGCCACGTGACAACAAATGGAAAAAAAGTAATCACAAACTAATCATTTTTAATAACAACAATGGGACTTTGTTGACATCCACTTTAGACTTTAAAATATTTTTCTTTAAAGTAATGCCAATTGAATAGCAATGTATTCATTTGGAATGAGACTGTTTATCACCAGAATTTTCTCACTTTGCTTTTTTTGTGTCTGATTAAAATTATATTCAAACATCTTTACTATTGTATGCGATCTTCCTAACTAGCAGCTAGCTAGCTATCTGGGTCATTCCAGAATATTTTCTATTCTCTCTATGAAATTTCAAAGAACCCATGCACAAAATACTAAAACATGCACTTGTTGTAAAAATTATAGTTTTACTGAGGAAAATTTTCCTGTAGCTGTCATAAAAATGATTCCTATATAGAGAAGCTAAAATAGCGTTTTCACTTGTCCCTCCCTCTTGATGACCAATTCAAAAAAAAACTACGTAATTGGTCCGTTTTTTTCAAATATAATGGTGCTTAAATTGTCCTCCAAATTCTGGAATGACCCATGCATGTACTGTGTAGTATTTTTACCGTTGTACATTTTATAAGTTTTAACATTTTTGTACAAACATTTATGTAGCTAGCTAGATAGCTATCTTTTTTTTTTTTTTAGCTAGCGGCTACTTATCCTTAATGTACAGTAGATAAACTATTTGATTATTGTTTCGTGTTTCTCAAGTTTCAACCTTTTTCCTTAAGATTTTATGTAACATCTTGCTAGAAAATATATGCATTTAATATTACTTGATGAAAATGGCTTTATATTTTGGCCATAAAACTCTATTTTGCCATGTTTTAGTTTTCACCTCCGCCATGTTTGTAAAGCAGTTTGCAGGAAGACTAATGTTTTGTCGAGCGGAACGGTTTTCCAGAAAATAGTCCAATTTGAACATAATGTAACGCTTAATATTTAGTAGTTTCCTGCTAAAACTCTCTTGAGACAAGATGGCTTTCTTCCAGTATCCACTGCAGAGCCGCTCATATGTCCATCTTGGGTTGATATTCTGTTGTTTTTTTAAAGTGTCTTCAAGCAAATGTCTGAATGGCCCGTTGAGATTCAGGCAGACTGAGGCAAAGGTTTCATTTCTGCAGCAGACCACCACACAGACTTCTTCCACGCTTCTGTTATTTATGTGCAGAGAACGCAGATCTGTTTTTGCCCCGGGCAGCATGGAGCTTTTAGTTGGCGATCCTCTCTTGCCAGGAAGATATCACTGGGTGGAAATAAATAAAAGTTTTCCTGGAAAAGGCAGAGGAACGGTTTTAAAACTGAAAAGGCAGAGCTGGAACAAGGGTGGAAAGTAACATAGACTCTCGAGCAGATATGACGAGAGAGCTTATTTTTATTTTTAGGAAGCTGTGCCTGCTAATCAGATGTTATTTAAAACAACAATGGAGCATGAGAACATGAACCGAGGGATTGAGAGAGGCCAAGTTTGACTGACAGGAAGGAGGCATGATGACATGTTTGACTGGGAAGTGAACGACAACGAGACGGGGGATGCGGGTCAGCTTGAGGCTCGTTCACTTTTTTAAAGGCAGTGTGCTGCAACATTGCTACTTAAAAATGCAGTAGGGAATCATATGAAAAATGTAACAAAATTACGTTCAAGCTGAACTACTTTCAAGCGACATGAAGATCAGCTAGCACACTATACAAATATGATCGACATGTTACGCTAAAAACGATACAGGGCCATTCATCAGAATCTGTGCCATTTGCGTCCCAAGGAAGTATAAATGCACGATAAAATTAGCTCTAAAATGTGTTTTTTCTCAAGCAAAGTGTCTGGCACATCGATCTGATTGAATATTTAATACATACAATTTCAAAGGTTCATTTAAACGACTTTGAACCCCAAAAAAGGTTCCTTCCTAAAATTGCACTTTACCATGCAATATAATAATGTAAAGCCTTTACAAATATTGTAGTTCATTTTACAAATGTGTTACTCCTTATCCTAACTATATTTAAAGTTTTCTTTAAAAAATAAAAAAAAATGTTTAAAATCGCATCAAATCATTTCCCTCGGTTTTCACTCAGTCCTGTTATCGTAACACTTGCCCCCTCTGAAAAAAGTCACATGGTCCACAAGTAGTTGCATCATTCAGATACTCTGCAGGCCATGGGAAGGCCAAAAGTAAGTTCACTCATTTTCTTCTGCACATTTTATGATACTTCAACGATGACTTGTTGGGGTTAAAATCTCAACTCAGTCCTGTTACCGAAATATATATATATATATGCTGTTTTAAAACTGCAAACGACCCCTACTAAAAATGTATGCTCGACGAACTTCCTTAAGTCCTTGTGCAATTCAACCATGACTTCAAAGCAGTTTGACTTCCACTAAAATCAAGAATCACACAGGTTGCTTCCAGTGAGATTGTATACAGAGTTTGTAATGTAACAATATGAAAGAGTGATATATTTGGCCAAAAGTAGTACGAGGAGTCTTGTCAATGTGAACAATGGGTGACAATCGGCATGGAAGCAGCATGTTCCAACGTGGACTATTCTAAAGGTCACCTAACTCCCCTGCTTCCCAACCCCCGCTTGTGTGGCATTTGGACTGTGACAGGAGCGACCCAGAAAGAGTGTCATCTCCTGACCACACTGAGGGACCGAAGGGAAGGAAGAGGCAGCCTGGTAGTATCCACAGGTGCAGAAATACCATGTCTAAAAATATTAGATTTGTTGTTTGTTGTTTAACACTGCACAGAATATGGGACATTCCAGAATTGGAGGACAATTTAGACACCAGCAATGTTATGTTATATATTTTGCTGTGTTTATTGTACTTCATAAAAACAAACAGTAATTAATTAGAATGTAAAGAAATTAAACAGTTTTTTCCACTTATTTCCACTTTAATTCTCAGTAAACCATAATAATAATAGTTGTTCTTTGCAGAGGATAAAGAATATATGCCTCTAAGTATTGTTTTATTGTTTGTCTACATGTGTTGTCACCGTCTGTTTTCGACTATCCTTTGCTTAAAAGATAAAAACACAGCGAAACCGATGCTATTTAATAGCCTGTCTATGACAGTTCCCAAAATGTGTTGGCATTAAGCTAGGAGACTTTAAGGCAAAGGTATGTGGTTGTTTTGAATCCACAAGGTGTAATCATATTTCGGAATCCCTTTCACTACTGTTGCAGTTATACTTTGTCTTAGGACAACTATGATATACACAGCAAGTTTCTGTATTTTGTGCTTTAGATTATTGGAATTTTCATGGGCGAGAACAGAAAACGTCCTCCAATTCTGGAATGACCCACACAACTAGCAAGCACAGAGGAATTTCGGATTGAAAAAAATGTGAAGATGCCGACTCAGAGCGTTTGTCATGTCTTGTGAACCGTTTGTCTTTTTTTCATTCATTTTCATCACCCCAAAAACACTCTGCAGCCGTGTCGTCCTTGATTTGCCGCCACTTGGTAAATATACACCTCCATGTCCAAACACGGCGTTGTCTGCGGGTGACTTATAGGACGTCGGTCCTCAAGGGATAGATGTGCGCTTCAATTTTAGAGGCTTGGTGAAGTCACGTCAAAACGCACTGCTGGTTACGCCGTCGGGAACCTTGATCGTTCAGGATTCTGCCGATTGTGTGAATGATTGTCGACTTATCGCGTCTGGAAGCAACTGATGTAAGATTGGGGTTCATCATCTGTTCCAGCAGATGATGTTCATTCAGTTTCACCTAGTTTGCTGTCTGAAGAAGTAAAATGACATCCACTCGGTTGCAAAGCATTATTCTGCTAGATTAAACACTCAAGTGGAAACAGGAATTTCGAACATTAACAGATAATTTTCCCTATCCCTTTGATGGCAACATCGTAGAAAGTCCATCCAGCAATCCATTTTCCATGTAACCAAGATGGCAAAGTTAGCACAGGTTTACCCATGATGGTGAAGTTAGTACAACATGAGCACAGCTAGTAAATTTGATTTGAGTTTAGCCTAGCTAACAAAGTTGTCACAAGTTTACCTTGACTAGTGAAGTTAGCGTGAGTTGACACAGGCTAGTGAATTTAACACGAGCTTACCCAGGTTAGCAAAGTTAGCTTGACGTTTCCCAAGCTAGTGGAGTTAGCACAGGTTTACCCAGCGGATCAAAGGTAACACACGTTTACACAAGCTAGTGAAGTCTTTGCTATTTTTACTCAGGCTAGCAAAGTTAGAACATGTTTACCCAGGCTACTGAAGTTGTACTGAAGCACAAGTTAATCCTGCCTAGCCAAGTTACCAAGAGTTTACTTGGTCTAAGGATGTTCGCATGAGTTTATGCTGGCTAGTGAAGTAAGCACAGGTTTTCTCATCCTATTGAAGTTTGCACAAATTTACCAAGGCTAGCAAAGTTAGCAGGAGTTTACTAAGGCTAGTGAATTTAACACGTTTACCCAACGTAGTGAAGTAAGCCTAGGTTTACCCAGGTTAGAAGTTTGCAAAGCTTCGCCCCGGTTGGCAAAGTTGGCATGAGTTTACACGGGCTAGCAAAGTTAGCACATTTTCCCTCGCTTGTGAAGCTCGCACAAATTTTCCCTTGATAGCATTGTTAACGTGACCTTACCTCGGATAATTTATTTTTTTACGCTGGCTAGCAAGTTTACCGAGGTTAGAGGAGTTTGCATGAGTTTATCCAAGATAGCAAAGTTGCCGCAAGCTATCTAACGGAGCTTGCACAAGTTTACCCAGGCTAACAAAGTTAGCTTTTAATTGCTAAACTATGTAATTGTAAAATGCCCTTTCCTTGTTCGTTTACTGTTTAAAAATAACAAATTGGATGTTATCTTTCCCGCCCTGTAGTCCAACGGCCATCCTTACGGTGAACTTTTACACCTTGAAAAAGTCTTATCTGAACCAGGTCCGATTCTCCAGTGTAACCCCAGCACATCCCAGGGGAATCCCCCTCGGGTCACCTGATGAATGGCGGGACGTGATGTTGTCACTCACATCACTTGAGCTCTGTCGCCCCACTTGCAACCACCCTGTGTTATGGCCCTGTATTGGGCTTCCCCCACCGGGAGCGGGACGGGAAACCCAACGCCGCCGCATTCAGGTGTGCCATAAAGTGCTTTTCACTTTTCCGAGCACTTCCCGTCTCCAGTGGCGTTCTCCATTATCCCGCACAGTCGGACCAGAGAGGCTTCCTATTGGTCCAAACGCTGCTTATCGCTACGGTTACCCTCCCCCCGCCCCCTCAGGTACACCGCTACCTGGCCCAAAGATAAGATAGGACGGCGGCTGCCTGTCATTATCGCCGCGAATGTTGATGTCGCCAGAGTTGGACACTGCCTTTATTGTCTACTGGAGATAAAAACAAGCCACTCCCACCACACGCCCACCCTTCCACTGCTACTATTTACTAGCAGCAGCTGTAGTGATGCCCCCCCCCCCCGCCCCCCAAAAAAAGTTATTGCTTTTCATCACTGCGGCTTCCGACTGCTGTCAGGGATCAACCAGGATTTTCCTGCCTCGCCGACGTTCTGTGTGCCACTTGAATTAGGGAAGGAGGAGAGAGTACAAAAGTATTTAGGTTCTGTACTTAAATGTAACAGTGCTAATGCAAATGCTAACAGTTTTAACACTGCAAACTCTCCTTTAAGTACAAAAGTGAAACATGGTTTTAAACTGTCATTAGTGAAGCGAAGCGGATCAGAAAATGGATTGATGGATGGATACTCCATGTCTGTACAGTACCACTTGTAAAAAAAAAAAAAAATGCTCCAACACTAAGCACCATATTTTAAGGACACAGATGGATGCTCTGCAAAATGGATGACAGCAGAAGCGGTTAAGTGATGGTATGATTAAGTATCGCTTCAGTTGTCACGGTTTTCTTTTCAAACTTGTGATGTTCCCTTTATTTTGTGGTTAACACAAAGAGGTCGTACGGCATCATAGATTCCTTTTTTTTTTTTTTTTTATCCGTATCAAACTCAACCTTCTTTGTGTCTAATCTACTGTATGTACCTCTTTTACATTATGCCCCCTAGTGTTCAGATTGAGAAACCACATAACTGAACTGCCTTGTGTTACAGGTTACATTCAAGTGAAATGTGTGTCACGACGGCTCGAAAAACACCCAATTGGATGTTAAAATGTCACTAGTGACGAGTTGTGATTGGAGTATGCCGTGGTCAAGAAAAGGTTGTTTTGGGTTTGAACAATATTTGATTCAAAGTAAATCACCTTTTTTAAATCACAATTACAAGACGTAATGGCATTATTAAGTATTGGTACTCGGTACCGACGAGTACTCAAATGTCAGTACCTGTACTTGGGCTGGAAAAATTGGTATCGGTGCATCCCTTCTGTCAATTCTGTACAATAACCATTTTTTATAACTTAAGGCACAATAGGAAAAAAACAACACTTTTTTAAATTAAAGCAAGATGTCTGCGTTGTTTATGCTGCATAGCGTTTTGCTGTCGAAACAACTTGTTTCCATAGTTTTGCAAACATTGTGAACTGACTAACAAAGCTGCTAAATTAGCCAACAATTGGGGGGAAAAAAGTTCTCCAAAACTAGGGAAAGTGAAAGAAAGTGCTTGTTTTTAGACTCGCACAAGACGCAACGAATTTGGCCTGAACCGACAATTCTCCTTAAGAAGGCCGTGGATGGGGAATATCTTGCTTCTCCGCATCTGTTGTTGTGAATGCTCTTTGCTTCGCGCTCCTTCTGCGAAGACGCCAAGATTGCGATCTCGGTTGACGTTACCGCTCTCTATTTTCCTCTTCTTTCTTTTTTTTTTTTTTTACACGGCGTCCATACGAGTCCCCCCCCTCCCCCTCCCCCCACGGCAAACCTCGACGCGGGAAGGCCGGGCATCGAATCCCGAACCTCAGAACTGCGAGCCGGTCGTACTCGACCAGATCAACTCAATTGATCATGAATTTGATTGAATTGTATTGAAATATTGCTGAAATCAACACAGTATTCTACTCTTGAGGTCACGTGATTTTCAACACCCTCCCAGGTCCTAAAGCACCAAAATAAGACAATAAAAAAGACCTCTTTTTTCTTCATTTTTTCTTCTTCCTCTTTTCCTCTTTTTCTTCTTCTTTTCTCCTTCATCGTCTTCTGTTGAGTGATTCTTTTTCCTGCATGGCTGCAAAGCTGCAATAGTTACTTTGGCCGCCCGTAGGGGTCGCTAGGTTGCACGTTTAATTAATGACATCCATATTAATCAACGTGGCGCAGCATACTATTTTTTTCCAAACTGTTTTAGTGTATATATATATATATATATATATATATATATATATATATTTTAAGCTCTTTTTTAAAAAAAAATCATTGATCGATTTCAATGCTAGAATTGTTAATTGTGACGATAATGTCGATGTTTTCGGCCTTAAAAACGGGAGGAGATATATTTTTTTTAATCTTCTTTTTTTTTTTTGCTGCGCAAGAGGCGATCAAACAACATCTAGGCCAAAATGTCACATGTGGAAAACAAATATGATGAATACATGAATTAATATTCGCTGTTATGGCCTGTAGGCTTTCTTAATTCGATCTTAAGTGATCGAAATGAAGCGTTTGGATGTCTCAAGGCCTACTTTTTGGGCTTTTTTTTTAAAAATTATTTTGATTTTGATTTTTTTTAAATTCTGTCCCCCCAAGTGGTCAGTATTGATTGTTCTTATTTGACTAATTATCGCACCTGTTTTTTTGTTTTGTTTTTTTATGAAACATCAAGATTTATTTGAGTGTAGTGTGTGACGTGTGTTTTTATTTAAGGAGGAGGGGGGGGGGGAGTGTCAGTCATTTTTAAGCAGGCAGCCAGGAGCCTGCTCAACTGTGACAAAAGCGAGAAGGCATCAGTCGTGCAGCAAGAAACGATAAGCTTTGTTGTTGTTGTTGTTTTAAATGAATAAAACAATAATACTAGTTAGCAAGCGAACACAACGATGTTTCATCAAATATACGACCGGATAGAAAGGTTTTTATTTCTCTGCCCAGTTTTGCTGATTTTTAATATTGATTTTTTGATTTTTGTCACAAGCCAACATTTAAATATGAAGAAGTGAGAAGAGTTGTTGACCCTCAAAAATCAATAAATGCATAAATAAAAATGCATGCAGGCAAATCAAAGCTTTGTGTGATTTATTCACCGTGCCTGTACAAAGGGCCGTTTCAAATGTTGCCGTTTTTTTTTTTTATTTCATGCAATTTTTATATAACTGCAATTATACTTTACAAATCACGTGTAGTCTTGCAATTAAAAAAAAAAAAACGCAAAATATCATAAATGATTGATAATATAAAAAAAATATATTGGAAAGAAATATTGTCTCCTTGGATTGAATAAACATCAGAAATAGTTTGAGATGTGACAAATTGGTTCTTATAATAATGACAATAAATAAAAGAGGATTTTAAATAAATATGAAGCATGCACCAAAATCTGCCTCGTCCATTTTGTTTTTAAATTACGCTTGGAAAATCAGTTTTCTCCTCGACCTAATAATAAACACACAACCCCATAAAATAAAACACGATGAATACGAATAGTAATAATAATAATAATTAAATACGAATAAAATACGTTTTGTAAAAGGCACCAAAATCAGCTTAATCGAAATCCGTCTCTTTTTTTTTTTTTTTTGACCGTGGGAAAATCACGTTTCTCTTCGAATGAAGACAAATAAGTAAAAATTTACAATTGTAAGAAATTATAAATAATCAATCAAAACAACCCTTTTTTTTTTGCATGAAGAAATGTTGTCTTTATTCTTTTTTAAAATCCTGCTCCTCTATAAAACCTTTCTTGTCTTTTTTCTTTCTTGTTCTTTCTTTCTTTCTTTTCTGCTGCTGGCTGGCTATAATAAAGCATTTTCTCTGCGGGCTTTTATTGATCACTCACTCTGAGCTAATGTAATTATCCTCATCAATAGGGGGACTGCGGGGAGAATCATTATGTGGCTGACATTGATAAATGATCGGGCCAAATGCGGACCGCCCCCCCCGCCCGCCTCCACCCCCGAGCCCCATTTACACCCCACCCGTGACCCGCATAACGTCGTCATAGAAACACCTTATGGTGCAAAAAATGTGCAAATAATATCAAGAAAAAAGAGGACATCCGCAACAAACATGCATAAACATAAAAACATGACTTTTCTTCTTTTCTTTTGGATTTTTGTGTGTGTTTGGGTTGTGAGGGGGTGGGGGGTTGCGTTGGATTGGTGTGACAGGGAGGAGATGAAGGGGCGGAGTTGTTTGCTTCAGCCCGGATCATCCATCATCCGCTGTCAAGACACACGGACGCAAGGAAAACAGCACACAGGCAATCTACCTTCTGTCTCCTCCTGCAGGGGGGGCGAATGGGAAGGGGGGGGGGGGGGGGGGGCGAGACTACAGAGAGAACAAAAACTATTAATATGAAAATCATCCTCATGTTTTCACCCCTTTTTTGTCTTTTTCCATCTGATCTTTCCTTTTTTGCTTGGGAAAAAAAAGACATCGTATGTGAGAAAGGAGGGGGGGGGGGGGAACCAACAAAATGGTCGTGTAAATGCGTGCGAGAGGAAAAACTGCATTAACGAAACGAGTGTGGGAAAATCAGGACGAAAAGACAACATTTTTTAAGCCAATAAATTGGTAAAAAAATAAATAAATCGTATAACAAGAATGAAAAGTGTGTTAAAACTGGGGCCTAAGGCAAAAACAAGCGAAATAAAATAACTAATTCAAGGTAAATGGTGTTATTACAATTATAGTTTTTACATGTTTTAACAATAATTCGAGTACGATCTAAAAAAAACTGTTTTAATTGAAATCTATTTATAAAACGAATAATAACAGTATATAAATATAAATATAATACTATTTTCAAAATGGAGAAATCATGTAGGAAAATCTGCATTGCACTTGTTTGTCCTAGAATTCAAACAAATAAAAAGATCTATGTTGTCAAATATTTAATTAAAGACTGATTTTCAAAAGTTATTCGTGATGCATTTCTGTGGTGTTTTGACGTAACAAAAAAACGCGTCATGAAAAAATGAAATAGTACTAAACATTTACAATACAAATGAAACCGACTGAATATACGTTCAGTGAAAAAAAAAAATAAACACAATGAGTTTCATTTTTAGGACCTTTTAAAAAAAATGATAAATGTGTCTGCCAGCCTAAAAAAAAGAAAAAAAAAGAATGGATAATATATTAAGACACTTAAAGCATGTAACAAAATTATATTCCACATTATTATTTCAACACTTGGGGAGTGGACGTGCGTGGCTGCGAATAAGATTTATCTGTTATTAAAAAATATATATACATATATATATATACTGCATGAAATTATTAAAGGGAAGTAAGTCGTTTTCCAATGTGGCCGAGGTGCTTGTGTAAAGGGTTCGGTGGAGCTGCTTCGTGACTTCCGTGGCGAGCACGGAGGAGACGCCTCAAGCAGAAAGAAAGAGAGAGAGAGAGAGAGAGAGAGAGAGAGAGAGAGAGATGGCCTCCTCGAGCCTGAGGAGGATGCTACTGCTACTGCTGCTGCTGCTCTGCACTGCACTAATCGAAGTGGCCGACAGGCGTCGCTGCCAAACGCCTGACCGAGAACATTTTCTCCACTTTCTTCGCTGCTCCTTTTCTGGCTGCAAATATTAGACATTTTGGTTTTATTCCATATTTTTTAACATGTTTTTTGTTGTTGTTTTTTTTTAAAAATCACACTGTGCGAGAATTAATTTAACTTCCTTTTCCAACTTTTTGGTGTTGTTGTGGAATATTATCCTTTATCTATATATATATATATATATTTTTTTTTAAAATATATATTTTTTTGGGACAGGTTGAAGTGTATTTTGCCAGCAACTATTGATTTTTGTTTACCTGATGATCTTTTTACTTTTATTTTGGGATAAGTAAATACATTTATAGCTTTTCTGCAGGTTGACACCGTCAATATTGTGTCTCATATATAAACATGACTGAATGGGTATGAGCTCATTATTTGCTTTATTGCCGTTTTGATGAATTATTGTGGTGCCTTATTGTTTGATTTAAATCCCATTTAAAATAAAATATGTTTTGTCTGATCACTCATGTTTTCTTTAAAGAATGGCACACATCTTACAAATTCTGCCAGGGTATGTATACTAATGAGCGCAAAAGTATTTTTTTCCCCCCCCATTTTTTTTTTTGTAGAACTGATAAATCTTTTCTGAAGAAATAATGTCCTACTAAATGTCTTAAGCATGACATACACACAGCAATGTATACATGATCGATGTGTAAGTGTTTCCATTATCAAAAAATATATTACTTGAGTTGTGCAAACAAGAACTAAATTGTATAAATGGAAATAATTTTTTTTTTTTAAGAATAACAACAATGTGCTGCAAAAGGATGATAACACACGTTAATCAGGCAAAAATCTACCAAAAATCAAAAATGAAATATTTATTACAGCATTTTGTGACTGAACACCTTTTAAAACAATACGTCACAGTCCTCATACAAGTATTTTTTTAATGTGTTTTTTTTTAATGTTACGTTTTGTTTTTGTTTGTTTTTGTAAATTTTTGACAAAGCTTTTAAGGGAGACGGAATCTTCTAGTGAGGAACACGTGCTGAGAAAACAAACAACAAAACAGAAACAAACAAAATAAAACAACAGAAGAGGAAGGAATTCATGGACATATACAATATCAATGCCACAGCAGATCTGAAACTAGCAAAAAACATTCTTTTTCAATTGAGGTAAACACATAGAATATCTAACAGGAAACAATTAATAGACTTGAACTCTGTACGAAGTTTGTTACAATAGTCTCTCAGCTTTTTTTTTTTTTTTTTTTTTTTTTTTTTTAAATGTGTGTGTGTTGTTTCAACCCCCCAAAAAGCATTTTCATAATTTAAGTTTTTTTTTTTCTTTTCTCTTTTTGGTGCATCAATAGCTTCTCTCCAGTGCTGCACAATCAACGTGTGTCCATATGTGTGTGTGTGTGTGTGTGTTCGCTTTTCTTCCCCATTTCTTCCTTCACTCGGCTCTTTAACGGTGAGAGTCCCAAAGTAGAAAAAAACAAAACAAAACAAAAAAAAGTATAAAAACCAACACAATCCAGTGCTTGGGCAATTTTAAACAATGTTTTTTTTCCTTTAAAAACATTCATTCAAGAGCCTTTAGAGTTAAAAAAAAAAAAAAAAAAAAAGGCATGACAAA
The DNA here is from genome assembly GCF_024500385.1 of Phyllopteryx taeniolatus. NCBI lineage: Eukaryota > Metazoa > Chordata > Actinopteri > Syngnathiformes > Syngnathidae > Phyllopteryx > Phyllopteryx taeniolatus. The sequence continues at coordinate 6,474,945 of NC_084514.1, read as the reverse complement.
TCTTCAAAGGTGTCATCTAGCAGCCCTTTCCCATCATGCCTTGGGGGGGGGGGGGTGAGGGGATGTTTAGGACCTTGTGGCCCATGTTGAAGCCTTTTGAGATGTTCCATCTTCTTTGTTGACATAGTGCTGTGCTGCGAATCCTCCGAAAAGGGTTAAATCCTAAAAGCTAAAAGAAAACAAACAAACAAACAAACAAAACCAACATGTGATCCAAAACAAGTTTTAACTTATTTACCTATATATATTTTTTAATTATACTACAGTAGTTATAACTCTTGGAGTTTGTTTTTTCCTTTTAAAAGTCTTCCAGAGTGATGTTTCTCTCTTTTTTAGAAGCGCCACATGAAAAGAGTGTTTTGAGTTTTTTGTTTTTGTGGGGTTTTTTTTTTTTTTTTTTTTTAAAGCCCAAGACTTTATAAAGTCAACTTGGTCCTCCGCTCGGGTCAAAATGTAACAAATGTTAGAAAAAAAGAAAAAACAAAAAGTTGTGGTTGTCACAGTTTGTCTGGAATTCTTCAGTTCTGCTCCAAAGGCTTTTTCGATTGTTACTCTTAAAAAATAAGTCTCAAAAAATGGCGCCACTGCCTTTTTTTCCCTCTTTCTTTATTTAAAAAGTGGCCGCGGCGGTCGCCCAACAAAAGTTTCCCTTCTGACTGTCAGGCGTGGATGTCCAGGCCCGGTCCTGCAGTGGCGGGGTCCATGGGCGTGAGCAAGGGGGGTCTCTGCGCAGACATCCCCGGGTGGGATGAGGAGCCTCCTCCGTGCATTAGCATGGCGCGGTGATGGTGGTGGGGGTACGCGTGGAGAGGAGGGTGCACGTGACGCAGCTGGCCGGGGTAGGAGGTCATCTGACGGGGGTTGCTGTAAGGGGCCGGGGCCATGCTCACGCCCATAGGACCGCTCTGAGGTACGTAGTCGGCCGGCACGCCTGGCAGAGCTGGCAGACCTGGCGACGAGAACAAGAAGACAACATGTCAACACTCATTTTTGGTTCTTTTGATGACATTAGCGCACAACGCTTTTAAACCCTAACCCAAAAAGGTACCAAGTTTAATTCCAGCTTCAATCTGAATCTTTTTGTGTGGAGCTCGGGCAGTCAGAATGACCCTAAAATGGCCGCTTTACACCAAAATGGCAAACTTCCTGTGTTTTTGCAATTATTTTTTTGTGGTCCTACTCATGATGGTCATGCCAACCAAAATGTTGCCAAGTGAAACTGGCCACACGGGCAAAATTTTCATCTTTAATGAACACCTGGAAATGGCCAAAACGACTGTAAAATGGCCACTTCAATTCAAAATGGCTGACTTCCTTTGTGTTTTTGAAAAAGGGTTGTTGAGAACTTTTTGTGGGTCTACTCCTGATCGACATGTCTACCAAAATTACTGTTGCCAAGTGAAACTAGCTTCGGGGGCTGAATTTTCGCAATCTCAGAGTCGGCCATCTTTGAAGGACATCGAGAAAAAAGGGCTGAATTGACTCTAAAATGTCCAGCAACCCAAAATGGCAGCCTTCCTGTGTCTTTTGGGGCATGGGTTCTTGAGAACGTTGTGTGGCTCTATACGTGATGGACATGCCTACCAAAATGCATGCTGCCCAATGAAACTGGCTTCGGGGGCTGAATTTGCAAAATATCTACAATTAATTGGTCTTTGATGGCCACCTGGAACTCGACAAAATGGCCGCTTCAAACCAAAATGACAGACTTCCTGTGTCTTTTCAGGCGTGGGCTCTTAAGACTTTTCTGCGGGTCTCCTCATGGTAGGCATGCCGACAACATTTCATGTTGCCGGGTGAAATTGGCAGAATTGTATCGAGACCATTTTTGTACAATTTCATGGCTCTGCTTTTGCTTTTCGCTCCTTTGTTTGTTGTAAACAGCGACATGGATCCTGAGTACATGGGGGGGTGGAGGGCAGGAATAGGGGTGGGCGGCGGTAGCTCCTGCCGGAGCCAGGGGGCCCGGTTCTAGGTCCGGGTCTGGGTTTGCGTGACCGGCCCGCTTTGTAATGTGAACCCCTGGGGGATTAGAAGCTGTAATAGGAGGGGAGAGGTCGCCGCAAGGTCACTAAGCATGCTCGCTCGCTGCATTCCTGCACCTTAGTACACTGCAATTAAGAAATGACACTGGAGGGCCCTTGTGAGGGGAAGAGGAGGACACAGCGCCGAGGAAAGGTGGGCTGGCAGTGGGGTGGGGGGGTGTTTGTGAGATTCATGACCGCTCTCATTGGCTGAGAGCTCAGCCCATTTTCCAATGCCCCACCGTCGCATGTCAGATCGTTGGAAACGCACATATTTGTGAGAGCAGCGCTCTTAAAAGCTCACTACCGGGGTCATAAATAAATCTTTCAAGGTGGTGGGTCTATGGGCACGAGGTGCCCCCTTTGGCCTCCATATAACCTGGAGCAGCCCAGCAGATGTTTTTGGACGCTGTAAAGCGGAAGAAGCTGCAGTCATTGCAATAAGTACACCCCACCCACTCCCCAACTCCCTTCTTTATTAGCAAGAGTGTTAGGCAGAGACAATCCCGGACGCCTGCCCCCCCCGCGCATCGGCGCACCTCTTGTTGCGGCACGGCGCTCGCCGTCGTGCTCAACAAGCGGCCGTAATTAAGTAGCCGGCCGTAGCATATTGTGCGCCGCCGTAATCAAATCAAGAGAGAATAATATTCCTCTGCATTAAGCTATTAATGTAATTGGTCATGAAGCGTATAAAAGTGCCCCGGCGTAATTAAATAGTCTCAAAATTATACGGCCCCGTATTAAGAATTAGCCAACCTGAGCAAATGTTGTCGCTGTGCGGCTGTTTTAGGGAACATTGCTTCCGGATCTTTTCCTCTCCCCCCGCTGCCTCGAGCAGATAAGTGAGAGACAAAACAGAAGACGGAGGCAGCGAGAGGAGGTGAAGACCAGAGGGGTGAAATGATCTCTGTCGGCGGAATTGTGTCTTTGACCCGTCGGGAAAAAAAAACAATCGGACCATTTGCATATAAAGGCTTCTTTTAATCAAGGTAAGTGCTACTATATTGTGGCTCATTGAGTAGCGCATGGTTTAGGTGTTAAGATTAAAAATAAAAAAAATAAAACATCCTCAGAAAAGCCCACCCGCCCAACCCAGACGGTCTTTGGGGTGTGATATGTCTCCGTTTTTCAAATGTCAGCACAGCAGTAGTTCTGTGTGGCCCGGATGGCCACCTTAATCAGGCTGACTGCTTTTAGATGCATTAGTGTGTGTGTGTGTGTGTGTGTGTGTGTTAGCCACTAAGCTACTGGCTCCAGTCTCATAAATCCATCTCAAAAGCACTTTTTCAAACTAGCTATTTAAGATGACGTTTCCCTGCCTGCCTTGTGCAACAATGCGCGACGGGGGGTTAGGAATCAAATTTACCAGCCGAGGAGGTAGTGGTCAGGGGTGGAACTTCGCCACCGAGTCGGGGGATTGTGAAGTTTAACACCCCAGGCTCAATGCCACTGCCCCTTTGTGTCGAAAGCAATTGTCACTGTCGCAGTGATGTCAGAAACGCGACTTCTGCCTGGAAGCTACACGCGAATACATCCGAGCTCCAGTGTGAGTGTGAAAGACGTGTAACGTTAGCCTTTCAGACAGACCACATTCAGATAATTTGATGCAAGACAGTGGGAACTTCTTTCGGGCAGATAATCTGGCGGGTCGACGTCAACTCCCCCATTTCGTATCAGTACGTTACGCACAGGACCACCAAGAGAGCGAGCCATTTTCAATACTTAAGATCGGCCGATAATATCTCCAGATAACAGACCCACGTGGCCACTGACCAATAGTATTGATTTGTGACAAAAATGGAAATTGACCAAATTTGGACATAAGAGGGTTTCCACCCGACACCAGCGATGTGCGCCTTGGCTCAATAAAGGTTGGGAGACGCTGCATTAGTGTGTATGTGTGTGTCTTTTAGCCACTATGCTAGCAGCTACAGCCTCATAAATTTATCTCAATGCCTCAATGGTGGGCACCCCACCAGCCCCAACCAAACCGCCCCCCCACCCCCATCCTGATCCTTAAGTTGTCACCATCCAGTAAAAAATAATCAAAACACATCTCTGCTCAAAACAAACCCCCCGTGAAGGATAGGCCATGCCACCCCCCATCCAGGCCCATATATCTCATCCCGGGTGGGGGTGGCTAGCGGGGGGCGTAATGTACTGCGACGTTCCCATCTTTGCATATAAGATAATTTGGGCATCAATCCTTCCTCGGACAGATTTATCTCACCCCTAGGACAGTTTCACTTCTCCTTCTTTATCGCTTCACTGGAGCCTGCTTAATTCCCGCCACCACCCCCCAACTGCAACCCCTTGTCAACCCATTCCCCAGGAGATGTTATTTTTTTCCCTAAATGTCCGACATTTGCATCCTCGTCTGTTTCGGAGGGGGGGAGCGATGGCTCTGCTGCAATAAATAAATGTTCAGTTCCTTCCACTGTCCACTCTTCTTGTTGTCTGGCGCCACAAGTCCCGTCCCTCTCTGTCCCGGGACGGCCCGAGCCTCCTTTTTCCCAAGTTAATTCATCTTTAACTACTCCCTATGCCTGCCTCCCGTCGCGCTAAAACCATCCTTTAAAGAGCCCGGGAGGTCCGAGGGTGGAACGGTCCCAAGCTGGGAAAGAAAATGAAAGATAAAAAAAAAAGAGAAAGACCCCAGTACTTACTTCCCCCTTTTTCTTTGCGTTTTTGCTTTACAAGATGGAGGTTACATGTAGTGCCATTGCCCATCCATGCCCATATTCATCCCCATTCCACTCATAGGCCCTGGAAAGAGGAGAGAAAATGCCAGAGGAGAGTCAGCCGCAGTCGGAAACACGACAGGTTAGCTTCAGATGAAAGGACCAAGGCAAAAAGCAGAGAGGAAGTGACCATTCGGCATGGGAATCTGACTAAATCTAAACCGTGGATAAAACACTCAAATAATTAGTTTTAAGTATTATTTTTTCAGAAAATACTACACTGCCTGGGTAAGTTTGTGCAACTTCTGTAGCCTGGTTAAACTTCTTATAACTTTACACCTTCACTCGCCAAGGTTAACTTGTGCTAACATTGCTAGCCTGGATTACGCTTCCCATCCCTAGCAATGTTTGTTGAATGTTATTATTTGTGGTCATATTTGTTGGACTGCAGGAAGAAGGAAAAGTGGTGAAACCAGAGATTTTGGGGGTGGGGGCTGGAAAGTTGTAACATTGTGCTAGTGCAACTTGCGTTAGCTGTTAGCCTAGCCGCTCTCATGCTGGATTACAGAGGAAGCACGGGTGAGCGGGAAGAGTGTGGGGTGGCGTGCCGACTTAAAGAAGCCGCGTAGAGGACTCACCGCCCGGCCGGATCCCCATGTGCTGCTGCCCGTCCAGCACGAAGCTGCCCATGGGCTGGCCTTCGGGACTGTACGCTGCTCCTTGGCTCACTGAAGGATCAAGAAGAAAACCTGATTGTAGTCAACACGCGGGCATGAGAAAAAATAGGGAGGAGGTGGAGGAGGATCGGGGGAGGAGGAGGAGGAGGAGGGTGGCAGAGGAAGAAGAAGAAGAAGAAGAAGAGAAAAGACACCAGACAATCAGCAATTGTCTCAGCTTCCAGCCCAAACATACTTTAAGACATTGTGCTCTTGTTTGTGCACTGCAGTGAGTGACGCGTGCACGCACACACACACACACACACAAACACACACACATGCGCTGTTACATGATGACACGCTCAAACAGCGCAAACATTGTTCTTAGAGGGAGAAGAAAGCATACTGTGAGGCCTTACTAGCATAACACTTCAAGAGGAAACATGACTCGGAATCTGCGTTGGGCTTGTCTTTTATTAGCCCAAATGCACCTAAGTGAATTATCTCGGATCATCTGCAGCCGGCAGGGATTAGGGGGTAGCTGTTAGTCATGCTAATTCATTTGGAGATTTTTAATTGGGAGACACTGGGTGTCTGTAGGCGAACAAATATTCCACACAAGGGCGTTTTGCTTTTTCTTTGGCTTCTTTGAAACACATTACTGCACGTGAAGCTGCAACAAGGGCTGTTAAGAGGAGGTTACACGATGGAAGCGCATTCAAAGCATGAAGTCATCAATTAGCATCAAGAGATTTAATCATCCCATCAAAAAAGATGGCTTCGGTTCAGTGTGCCAAATATATCAAAGGAATTTAGCTTTTTTAAAAATTGTATTTTATTTCATTATTTTTTTTTTTGCACACGAAGGAGTCATTTTAACATGGGCTGTTAAAAGGAAGCTACGGAACGAAAGCACATTCAAATCATGAAGTTGGCAATAATCAAAGGTTAGATAGAGTGATTGTATTATTTGTCTGGTTATTCTTATGATTTTTCATACTTTGACCCAGATATTTTGGAAAAAGTCACAAAATATCGGATGTTGGACTTACCGTCAGCTCAATGAACAACAAAGGAGTACAGTGTGTTTGGCTTTTTCTTTGGCTTTCGATGGCAAAATGCACAAGATAGAGCAGCCTAAACAAAGGTTAAATAGATGTTGTGTGTTTACCTAAATCATGTAACTTTGCCTCACTTAAGTCCGCTAACACACAATGCAAAACGCCATAGATGGGCTAACAAAACTAGCATCGATGTGGCACTGTTATAAACCTTTAACAACGGATCTGAACACAATCAGTGCAGTACAATACTTAAGAGTGCTATTTTTCTTATTAAAAACACGACACGAGCGTTTTTGTTGGCGTTTTATGGGCGACTGGAATGGATTAATGGCATTTCCATTCATTTCAATTGGGAAAGATGATTTAAGATATGCAACGTATATATGCGATATTGAGATAGTGTTTTGAGATACAGAATGAATTAAACCAGTAAATCAACACACTTCTGTATATATTTTAAATGGTTTAACATTCTAAAAAAAAGTTATATTTGACCCAAATATACAGCTTCAAAGTCGCATAAAACCTCAGAGTTTGGACCACCGTCATACGTATCGTCATATCGAAACCTCAGTGTGCCTCGTAAGCGAGTATAATGGGATTAAAACAGTTTTGTTTTTCGTTGGCCCTTTTCCAACACTTATTACGCAAGATCTTCCAAGCAGTAGGACCGTAGATGTCGTTCATCATCAAAATTAAGGTGGTGTGTTTTGACCGTTTAATCTTTACAGCAGTTAAATTCTTGTTACACTTGGATGACAATGGAAAATTACCAAATCATCTTTGTATTACATCTTCATTATTACGTTTAAGATCTGGGTGTTAAAATTATTGTTTTTATGTCATAATCTTAACAGGGGATTACGTCTGTCCATTATTTCTATTACCTATGAGAAGGGAAAATGTCGATTTTCCACCATAGCGGTCCTATTGTTGAAGTGTGTCCTCATTCTTAAGAATAAAAACATTGATGATATTTAAAGTGTGCTGAATAAGCTACCCCTGCCAATTTGGGATTGG